>NW_026699627.1:0-38955 GCF_030435755.1 Ochotona princeps
TGTGAAGTTAGTGAGCCAATATGGAGTTGTTCTCCCACAAGAACCACTCAGCTGATCCTTCTTCAATATGCCCTTCACCAACATGCAGTGTTTCCTTGATTGAATTAGCTCTCACACCAATATTTGCGTCTAGAGCCTTTGCATTGAGGGCTATCTGAAAACGGCTGTGGCGCTGAAGTTGCCTGTGAATGTGGAGTTGGTGGCATGTGAAACCCGCATGTGGAGCATTCGTTTGTGTGGGATGCTCTACCAGGTTCATTTCTAGAAAATGCACTCAAAGGGCACTAAGCATAGAGTGTGAAAACGGAGTTTCCTTGAGAGCTGCTTGGAAGCCTGATGGTGTGTGAAGTTAGTGAGCCAAATGGAGTTGTTCTCCCACAAGAACCACTCGGCTGATCCTTCTTCAATATGACCTTCACCAACATGCAGTGTTTCCTTGATTGAATTAGCTCTCACACCAATATTTGCGTCTAGAGCCTTTGCATTGAGGGCTACCTGAAAACGGCTGTGGCGCTGAAGGTGCCTGTGAATGTGGAGTTGGTGGCATGTGAAACCCGCGTGTGGAGCATTCGTTTGTGTGGGATGCTCTACCAGGTTCATTCCTAGATAATGCACACAAAGGGCACTAAGCATAGAGTGTGAAAACTGAGTTTCCTTGAGAGCTGCTTGGAAGCCTGATGGTGTGTGAAGTTAGTGAGCCAAATGGAGTTGTTCTCCCACAAGAACCACTCGGCTGATCCTTCTTCTATATGACCTTCACCAACATGCAGTGTTTCCTTGATTGAATTAGCTGTCACACCAATATTTGCGTCTAGATCCTTTGCATTGAGGGCTATCTGAAAACGGCTGTGGCGCTGAAGTTGCCTGTGAATGTGGAGTTGGTGGCATGTGAAACCCGCATGTGGAGCATTCGTTTGTGTGGGATGCTCACCAAGCTTCATTTCAGTCCTAGGCACTCAAAGGGCACTAAGCATAGAGTGTGAAAACGGAGTTTCCTTGAGAGCTGCTTGGAAGCCTGATGGTGTGTGAAGTTAGTGAGCCAAATGGAGTTGTTCTCCCACAAGAACCACATTCAGCTGATCCTTCTTCAATATGCCCTTCACTAACATGCAGTGTTTCCTTGATTGAATTAGCTCTCACACCAATATTTGGGTCTAGAGCCTTTGCATTGAGGGCTATCTGAAAACGGCTGTGGCGCTGAAGTTGCCTGTGAATGTGGAGTTGGTGGCATGTGAAACCCGCATGTGGAGCATTCGTTTGTGTGGGATGCTCTACCAGGTTCATTCCTAGAAAATGCACTCAAAGGGCACTAAGCATAGAGTGTGAAAACGGAGTTTCCTTGAGAGCTGCTTGGAAGCCTGATGGTGTGTGAAGTTAGTGAGCCAAATGGAGTTGTTCTCCCACAAGAACCACTCGGCTGATCCTTCTTCAATATGACCTTCACCAACATGCAGTGTTTCCTTGATTGAATTAGCTCTCACACCAATATTTGCGTCTAGAGCCTTTGCATTGAGGGCTATCTGCAAACGGCTGTGGCGCTGAAGGTGCCTGTGAATGTGGAGTTGGTGGCATGTGAAACCCGCGTGTGGAGCATTCGTTTGTGTGGGATGCTCTACCAGGTTCATTCCTAGATAATGCACACAAAGGGCACTAAGCATAGAGTGTGAAAACTGAGTTTCCTTGAGAGCTGCTTGGAAGCCTGATGGTGTGTGAAGTTCGTGAGCCAAATGGAGTTGTTCTCCCACAAGAACCACTCGGCTGATCCTTCTTCTATATGACCTTCACCAACATGCAGTGTTTCCTTGATTGAATTAGCTGTCACACCAATATTTGCGTCCAGAGCCTTTGCATTGAGGTCTATCTGAAAACGGCTGTGGCGCTGAAGTTGCCTGTGAATGTGGAGTTGGTGGCATGTGAAACCCGCATGTGGAGCATTCGTTTGTGTGGGATGCTCAACAAGCTTCAATTCAGTCCTAGGCACTCAAAGGGCACTAAGCACAGAGTGTGAAAACTGAGTTTCCTTGAGAGCTGCTTGGAAGCCTGACGGTGTGTGAAGTTAGTGAGCCAAATGGAGTTGTTCTCCCACAAGAACCACTCGGCTGATTCTTCTTCAATATGCCCTTCACCAACATGCAGTGTTTCCTTGATTGAATTAGCTCTCACACCAATATTTGCGTCTAGAGCCTTTGCATTGAGGGCTATCTGAAAACGGCTGTGGCGCTGAAGTTGCCTGTGAATGTGGAGTTGGTGGCATGTGAAACCCGCATGTGGGGCATTCGTTTGTGTGGGATGCTCTACCAGGTTCATTCCTAGATAATGCACTCAAAGGGCACTAAGCATAGAGTGTGAAAACGGAGTTTCCTTGAGAGCTGCTTGGAAGCCTGATGGTGTGTGAAGTTAGTGAGCCAAATGGAGTTGTTCTCCCACAAGAACCACTCGGCTGATTTTTCTTCAATATGCCCTTCACCAACATGCAGTGTTTTCTTGATTGAATTAGCTCTCTCACCAATATTTGCGTCTAGAGCCTTTGCATTGAGGTCTATCTGAAAACGGCTGTGGCGCTGAATTTGCCTGTGAATGTGGAGTTGGTGGCATGTGAAACCCGCATGTGGAGCATTCGTTTGTGTGGGATGCTCACCAATCTTCATTTCAGTCCTAGGCACTCAAAGGGCACTAAGCATAGAGTGTGAAAACTGAGTTTCCTTGAGAGCTGCTTGGAAGCCTGATGGTGTGTGAAGTTAGTGAGCCAAATGGAGTTGTTCTCCCACAAGAACCACTCGGCTGATCCTTCTTCAATATGCCCTTCACCAACATGCAGTGTTTCCTTGATTGAATTAGCTCTCACACCAATATTTGCGTCTAGAGCCTTTGCATTGAGGGCTACCTGAAAACGGCTGTGGCGCTGAAGTTGCCTGTGAATGTGGAGTTGGTTGCATGTGAAACCCGCATGTGGAGCATTCGTTTGTGTGGGATGCTCTACCAGCTTCATTTCAGTCCTAGGCACTCAAAGGGCACTAAGCATAGAGTGTGAAAACGGAGTTTCCTTGAGAGCTGCTTGGAAGCCTGATGGTGTGTGAAGTTAGTGAGCCAAATGGAGTTGTTCTCCCACAAGAACCACTTGGCTGATCCTTCTTCAATATGCCCTTCAGCAACATGCAGTGTTACCTTGATTGAATTAGCTCTCACACCAATATTTGCGTCTAGAGCCTTTGCATTGAGGTCTATCTGAAAACGGCTGTGGCGGTGAAGTTGCCTGTGAATGTGGAGTTGGTGGCATGTGAAACCCGCATGTGGAGCATTCGTTTGTGTGGGATGCTCATCAAGCTTCAATTCAGTCTTAGGCAAAGGGCACTAAGCATAGAGTGTGAAAACTGAGTTTCCTTGAGAGCTGCTTGGAAGCCTGATGGTGTGTGAAGTTAGTGAGCCAAATGGAGTTGTTCTCCCACAAGAACCACTCGGCTGATTCTTCTTCAATATGCCCTTCACCAACATGCAGTGTTTCCTTGATTGAATTAGCTCTCACACAAATATTTGCGTCTAGAGCCTTTGCATTGAGGGCTATCTGAAAACGGCTGTGGCGCTGAAGTTGCCTGTGAATGTGGAGTTGGTGGCATGTGAAACCCGCATGTGGGGCATTCGTTTGTGTGGGATGCTCTACCAGGTTCATTCCTAGATAATGCACTCAAAGGGCACTAAACATAGAATGTGAAAACTGAGTTTCCTTGAGAGCTGCTTGGAAGCCTGATGGTGTGTGAAGTTAGTGAGCCAAATGGAGTTGTTCTCCACAAGAACCACTCAGCTGACCCTTATTCAATATGCCCTTCACCAACATGCAGTGTTTCCTTGATTGAATTAGCTCTCACACCAATATTTGCGTCTAGAGCCTTTGCATTGAGGGCTATCTGCAAACGGCTGTGGCGCTGAAGTTGCCTGTGAATGTGGAGTTGGTGGCATGTGAAACCCGCATGTGGAGCATTCGTTTGTGTGGGATGCTCTACCAGGTTCATTCCTAGATAATGCACTCAAAGGGCACTAAGCATAGAGTGTGAAAACTGAGTTTCCTTGAGAGCTGCTTGGAAGCCTGATGGTGTGTGAAGGTAGTGAGCCAAATGGAGTTGTTCTCCCACAAGAACCACTCGGCTGATTCTTCTTCAATATGCCCTTCACCAACATGCAGTGTTTCCTTGATTGAATTAGCTCTCACACCAATATTTGCGTCTAGAGCCTTTGCATTGAGGGCTATCAGAAAACGGCTGTGGCGCTGAAGTTGCCTGTGAATGTGGAGTTGGTGGCATGTGAAACCCGCATGTGGAGCATTCGTTTGTGTGGGATGCTCACCAAGAATGGTTTCAGTCCTAGGCACTCAAAGGGCACTAAGCATAGAGTGTGAAAACTGAGTTTCCTTGAGAGCTGCTTGGAAGCTTGATGGTGCGTGAAGTTAGTGAGCCAAATGGAGTTGTTCTCCCACAAGAACCACTCAGCTGATCCTTCTTCAATATGCCCTTCACCAACATGCAGTGTTTCCTTGATTGAATTAGCTCTCACACCAATATTTGCGTCTAAAGCCTTTGCATTGAGGGCTACCTGAAAACGGCTGTGGCGCTGAAGGTGCCTGTGAATGTGGAGTTGGTGGCATGTGAAACCCGTATGTGGAGCATTCGTTTGTGTGGGATGCTCTACCAGGTTCATTCCTAGATAATGCACTCAAAGGGCACTAAGCATAGAGTGTGACAACTGAGTTTCCTTGAGAGCTGCTTGGAAGCCTGATGGTGTGTGAAGTTAGTGAGCCAAATGGAGTTGTTCTCCCACAAGAACCACTCGGCTGACCCTTCTTCAATATGCCCTTCACCAACATGCAGTGTTTCCTTGATTGAATTAGCTCTCACACCAATATTTGCGTCTAGAGCCTTTGCATTGAGGGCTATCTGAAAACGGCTGTGGCGCTGAAGTTGCCTGTGAATGTGGAGTTGGTGGCATGTGAAACCCGCATGTGGAGCATTCGTTTGTGTGGGATGCTCACCAAGAATGGTTTCAGTCCTAGGCACTCAAAGGGCACTAAGCATAGAGTGTGAAAACTGAGTTTCCTTGAGAGCTGCTTGGAAGCTTGATGGTGCGTGAAGTTAGTGAGCCAAATGGAGTTGTTCTCCCACAAGAACCACTCGGCTGATCCTTCTTCAATATGCCCTTCACCAACATGCAGTGTTTCCTTGATTGAATTAGCTCTCACACCAATATTTGCGTCTAGAGCCTTTGCATTGAGGGCTACCTGAAAACGGCTGTGGCGCTGAAGGTGCCTGTGAATGTGGAGTTGGTGGCATGTGAAACCCGCATGTGGGGCATTCGTTTGTGTGGGATGCTCTACCAGGTTCATTCCTAGATAATGCACTCAAAGGGCACTAAGCATAGAATGTGAAAACTGAGTTTCCTTGAGAGCTGCTTGGAAGCCTGATGGTGTGTGAAGTTAGTGAGCCAAATGGAGTTGTTCTCCACAAGAACCACTAAGCTGACCCTTATTCAATATGCCCTTCACCAACATGCAGTGTTTCCTTGATTGAATTAGCTCTCACACCAATATTTGCGTCTAGAGCCTTTGCATTGAGGGCTATCTGCAAACGGCTGTGGCGCTGAAGTTGCCTGTGAATGTGGAGTTGGTGGCATGTGAAACCCGCATGTGGAGCATTCGTTTGTGTGGGATGCTCTACCAGGTTCATTCCTAGATAATGCACTCAAAGGGCACTAAGCATAGAGTGTGAAAACTGAGTTTCCTTGAGAGCTGCTTGGAAGCCTGATGGTGTGTGAAGGTAGTGAGCCAAATGGAGTTGTTCTCCCACAAGAACCACTCGGCTGATCCTTCTTCAATATGCCTTTCACCAACATGCAGTGTTTCCTTGATTGAATTAGCTCTCACACCAATATTTGCGTCTAGAGCCTTTGCATTGAGGTCTATCTGAAAACGGCTGTGGCCCTGAAGTTGCCTGTGAATGTGGAGTTGGTGGCATGTGAAACCCGCATGTGGAGCATTCGTTTGTGTGGGATGCTCACCAAGGTTCATTTCAGTCCTAGGCACTCAAAGGGCACTAAGCACAAAGTGTGAAAACTGAATTTCCTTGAGAGCTGCTTGGAAGCCTGATGTTGTGTGAAGTTAGTGAGCCAAATGGAGTTGTTCTCCCACAAGAACCACTCGGCTGATTCTTCTTCAATATGACCTTCACCAACATGCAGTGTTTCCTTGATTGAATTTGCTCTCGCACCAATATTTGCGTCTAGAGCCTTTGCATTGAGGGCTATCTGAAAACGGCTGTGGCGCTGAAGTTGCCTGTGAATGTGGAGTTGGTGGCATGTGAAACCCGCATGTGGAGCATTCGTTTGTGTGGGATGCTCTACCAGGTTCATTCCTAGAAAATGCACTCAAAGGGCACTAAGCATAGAGTGTGAAAACTGAGTTTCCTTGAGAGCTGCTTGGAAGCCTGATGGTGTGTGAAGTTAGTGAGCCAAATGGAGTTGTTCTCCCACAAGAACCACTCGGCTGATCCTTCTTCAATATGACCTTCACCAACATGCAGTGTTTCCTTGATTGAATTAGCTCTCACACCAATATTTGCGTCTAGAGCCTTTGCATTGAGGGCTATCTGAAAACGGCTGTGGCGCTGAAGTTGCCTGTGAATGTGGAGTTGGTGGCATGTGAAACCCGCATGTGGAGCATTCGTTTGTGTGGGATGCTGACCAAGCATTATTTAAGTCCTAGGCACTCAAAGGGCACTAAGCATAGAGTGTGAAAACTGAGTTTCCTTGAGAGCTGCTTGGAAGCCTGATGGTGTGTGAAGTTAGTGAGCCAAATGGAGTTGTTCTCCCACAAGAACCACTCAGCTGATCCTTCTTCAATATGCCCTTCACCAACATGCAGTGTTTCCTTGATTGAATTAGCTCTCACACCAATATTTGCGTCTAGAGCCTTTGCATTGAGGGCTATCTGAAAACGGCTGTGGCACTGAAGTTGCCTGTGAATGTGGAGTTGGTGGCATGTGAAACCCGCATGTGGAGCATTCGTTTGTGTGGGATGCTCTACCAGGTTCATTCCTAGATAATGCACTCAAAGGGCACTAAGCATAGAGTGTGAAAACGGAGTTTCCTTGAGAGCTGCTTGGAAGCCTGATGGTGTGTGAAGTTAGTGAGCCAAATGGAGTTGTTCTCCCACAAGAACCACTCGGCTGATCCTTCTTCAATATGCCCTTCACCAACATGCAGTGTTTCCTTGATTGAATTAGCTCTCACACCAATATTTGCGTCTAGAGCCTTTGCATTGAGGGCTATCTGAAAACGGCTGTGGCGCTGAAGTTGCCTGGAATGTGGAGTTGGTTGCATGTGAAACCCACAGGAGGAGCATTCGTTTGTGTGGGATGCTCACCAAGCTTCATTTCAGTCCTAGGCACTCAAAGGGCACTAAGCATAGAGTGTGAAAACGGAGTTTCCTTGAGAGCTGCTTGGAAGCCTGATGGTGTGTGAAGTTAGTGAGCCAAATGGAGTTGTTCTCCCACAAGAACCACTCGGCTGATCCTTCTTCAATATGCCCTTCACTAACATGCAGTGTTTCCTTGATTGAATTAGCTCTCACACCAATATTTGCGTCTAGAGCCTTTGCATTGAGGGCTATCTGAAAACCGCTGTGGCGCTGAAGTTGCCTGTCAATGTGGAGTTGGTGGCATGTGAAACCCGCATGTGGAGCATTCGTTTGTGCGGGATGCTCTACCAGGTTCATTCCTAGAAAATGCACTCAAAGGGCACTAAGCATAGAGTGTGAAAACTGAGTTTCCTTGAGAGCTGCTTGGAAGCCTGATGGTGTGTGAAGTTAGTGAGCCAAATGGAGTTGTTCTCCCACAAGAACCACTCGGCTGATCCTTCTTCAATATGCCCTTCACCAACATGCAGTGTTTCCTTGATTGAATTAGCTCTCACACCAATATTTGCGTCTAGAGCCTTTGCATTGAGGGCTATCTGAAAACGGCTGTGGCGCTGAAGTTGCCTGTGAATGTGGAGTTGGTGGCATGTGAAACGCGCATGTGGGGCATTCGTTTGTGTGGGATGCTCTACCATTTTCATTCCTAGATAATGCACTCAAAGGGCACTAAGCATAGAGTGTGAAAACTGAGTTTCCTTGAGAGCTGCTTGGAAGCCTGATGGTGTGTGAAGTTAGTGAGCCAAATGGAGTTGTTCTCCCACAAGAACCACTCGGCTGATCCTTCTTCAATATGCCCTTCACCAACATGCAGTGTTTCCTTGATTGAATTAGCTCTCACACCAATATTTGCGTCTAGAGCCTTTGCATTGAGGGCTATCTGAAAACGGCTGTGGCGCTGAAGTTGCCTGTGAATGTGGAGTTGGTGGCATGTGAAACCCGCATGTGGAGCATTCGTTTGTGTGGGATGCTCACCAAGAATGGTTTCAGTCCTAGGCACTCAAAGGGCACTAAGCATAGAGTGTGAAAACTGAGTTTCCTTGAGAGCTGCTTGGAAGCTTGATGGTGTGTGAAGTTAGTGAGCCAAATGGAGTTGTTCTCCCACAAGAACAACTCAGCTGATCCTTCTTCAATATGCCCTTCACAAACATGCACTGTTTCCTTGATTGAATTAGCTCTCACACCAATATTTGCGTCTAGAGCCTTTGTATTGAGGGCTACCTGAAAACGGCTGTGGCGCTGAAGGTGCCTGTGAATGTGGAGTTGGTGGCATGTGAAATCCGCATGTGGAACATTCGTTTGTGTGGGATGCTCTACCAGGTTCATTCCTAGATAATGCACTCAAAGGGCACTAAGCATAGAGTGTGAAAACTGAGTTTCCTTGAGAGCTGCTTGGAAGCCTGATGGTGTGTGAAGTTAGTGAGCCAAATGGAGTTGTTCTCCCACAAGAACCACTCGGCTGATCCTTCTTCTATATGACCTTCACCAACATGCAGTGTTTCCTTGATTGAATTAGCTCTCACACCAATATTTGCGTCTAGAGCCTTTGCATTGAGGGCTATCTGAGAACGGCTGTGGCGCTGAAGTTGCCTGTGAATGTGGAGTTGGTGGCATGTGAAACCCGCATGTGGAGCATTGGTCTGTGTGGGATGCTCACCAAGCTTCATTTCAGTCCTAGGCACTTAAAGAGCACTAAGCATAGAGTGTGAAAACGGAGTTTCCTTGAGAGCTGCTTGGAAGCCTGATGGTGTGTGAAGTTAGTGAGCCAAATGGAGTTGTTCTCCCACAAGAACCACTCGGCTGATCCTTCTTCAATATGCCCTTCACCAACATGCAGTGTTTCCTTGATTGAATTAGCTCTCACACCAATATTTGCGTCTAGAGCCTTTGCATTGAGGGCTACCTGAAAATGGCTGTGGCGCTGAAGGTGCCTGTGAATGTGGAGTTGGTGGCATGTGAAACCCGCATGTGCAGCATTCGTTTGTGTGGGATGCTCTACCAGGTTCATTCCTAGATAATGCACTCAAAGGGCACTAAGCATAGAGTGTGACAACTGAGTTTCCTTGAGAGCTGCTTGGAAGCCTGATGGTGTGTGAAGTTAGTGAGCCAAATGGAGTTGTTCTCCCACAAGAACCACTCGGCTGATCCTTCTTCAATATGCCCTTCACCAACATGCAGTGTTTCCTTGATTGAATTAGCTCTCACACCAATATTTGCGTCTAGAGCCTTTGCATTGAGGGCTATCTGAAAACGGCTGTGGCCCTGAAGTTGCCTGTGAATGTGGAGTTGGTGGCATGTGAAACCCGCATGTGGAGCATTCGTTTGTGTGGGATGCTCACCAAGCTTCATTTCAGTCCTAGGCACTCAAAGGACACTAAGCATAGAGTGTGAAAACGGAGTTTACTTGAGAGCTGCTTGGAAGCCTGATGGTGTGTGAAGTTAGTGAGCCAAATGGAGTTGTTCTCCCACAAGAACCACTCGGCTGATCCTTCTTCAATATGCCCTTCACTAACATGCAGTGTTTCCTTGATTGAATTAGCTCTCACACCAATATTTGCGTCTAGAGCCTTTGCATTGAGGGCTATCTGAAAACGGCTGTGGCGCTGAAGTTGCCTGTGAATGTGGAGTTGGTGGCATGTGAAACCCGCATGTGGAGCATTCGTTTGTGTGGGATGCTCTACCAGGTTCATTCCTAGAAAATGCACTCAAAGGGCACTAAGCATAGAGTGTGAAAACTGAGTTTCCTTGAGAGCTGCTTGGAAGCCTGATGGTGTGTGAAGTTAGTGAGCCAAATGGAGTTGTTCTCCCACAAGAACCACTCGGCTGATCCTTCTTCAATATGACCTTCACCAACATGCAGTGTTTCCTTGATTGAATTAGCTCTCACACCAATATTTGCGTCTAGAGCCTTTGCATTGAGGGCTATCTGAAAACGGCTGTGGCGCTGAAGTTGCCTGTGAATGTGGAGTTGGTGGCATGTGAAACCCGCATGTGGAGCATTCGTTTGTGTGGGATGCTCACCAAGCTTCATTTCAGTCCTAGGCACTGAAAGGGCACTAAGCATAGAGTGTGAAAACTGAGTTTCCTTGAGAGCTGCTTGGAAGCTTGATGGTGCGTGAAGTTAGTGAGCCAAATGGAGTTGTTCTCCCACAAGAACCACTCAGCTGATCCTTCTTCAATATGCCCTTCACCAACATGCATTGTTTCCTTGATTGAATTAGCTCTCACACCAATATTTGCGTCTAGAGCCTTTGCATTGAGGGCTACCTGAAAACGGCTGTGGCGCTGAAGGTGCCTGTGAATGTGGAGTTGGTGGCATGTGAAACCCGCATGTGGAGAATTCATTCGTTTGTGTGGGATGCTCTACCAGGTTCATTCCTAGATAATGCACTTAAAGGGCACTAAGCATAGAGTGTGAAAACTGAGTTTCCTTGAGAGCTGCTTGGAAGCCTGATGGTGTGTGAAGTTAGTGACCCAAATGGAGTTGTTCTCCCACAAGAACCACTCGGCTGATCCTTCTTCAATATGACCTTCACCAACATGCAGTGTTTCCTTGATTGAATTAGCTCTCACACCAATATTTGCGTCTAGAGCCTTTGCATTGAGGGCTATCTGAAAACGGCTGTGGCGCTGAAGTTGCCTGTGAATGTGGAGTTGGTGGCATGTGAAACCCGCATGTGGAGCTTTCGTTTGTGTGGGATGCTCACCAAGCTTCATTTCAGTCCTAGGCACTCAAAGGGCACTAAGCATAGAGTGTGAAAACGGAGTTTCCTTGAGAGCTGCTTGGAAGCCTGATGGTGTGTGAAGTTAGTGAGCCAAATGGAGTTGTTCTCCCACAAGAACCACTCGGCTGATCCTTCTTCAATATGCCCTTCACTAACATGCAGTGTTTCCTTGATTGAATTAGCTCTCACACCAATATTTGCGTCTAGAGCCTTTGCATTGAGGGCTATCTGAAAACGGCTGTGGCGCTGAAGTTGCCTGTGAATGTGGAGTTGGTGGCATGTGAAACCCGCATGTGGGGCATTCGTTTGTGTGGGATGCTCTACCATTTTCATTCCTAGATAATGCACTCAAAGGGCACTAAGCATAGAGTGTGAAAACTGAGTTTCCTTGAGAGCTGCTTGGAACCCTGATGGTGTGTGAAGTTAGTGAGCCAAATGGAGTTGTTCTCGCACAAGAACCACTCGGCTGATCCTTCTTCAATATGCCCTTCACCAACATGCAGTGTTTCCTTGATTGAATTAGCTCTCACACCAATATTTGCGTCTAGAGCCTTTGCATTGAGGGCTATCTGAAAACGGCTGTGGCACTGAAGTTGCCTGTGAATGTGGAGTTGGTGGCATGTGAAACCCGCATGTGGAGCATTCGTTTGTGTGGGATGCTCTACCAGGTTCATTCCTAGAAAATGCACTCAAAGGGCACTAAGCATAGAGTGTGAAAACGGAGTTTCCTTGAGAGCTGCTTGGAAGCCTGATGGTGTGTGAAGTTAGTGAGCCAAATGGAGTTGTTCTCCCACAAGAACCACTCGGCTGATCCTTCTTCAATATGCCCTTCACCAACATGCAGTGTTTCCTTGATTGAATTAGCTCTCACACCAATATTTGCGTCTAGAGCCTTTGCATTGAGGGCTATCTGAAAACGGCTGTGGCGCTGAAGTTGCCTGGAATGTGGAGTTGGTTGCATGTGAAACCCACAGGAGGAGCATTCGTTTGTGTGGGATGCTCACCAAGCTTCATTTCAGTCCTAGGCACTCAAAGGGCACTAAGCATAGAGTGTGAAAACTGAGTTTCCTTGAGAGCTGCTTGGAAGCCTGATGGTGTGTGAAGTTAGTGAGCCAAATGGAGTTGTTCTCCCACAAGAACCACTCGGCTGATCCTTCTTCAATATGCCCTTCACTAACATGCAGTGTTTCCTTGATTGAATTAGCTCTCACACCAATATTTGCGTCTAGAGCCTTTGCATTGAGGGCTACCTGAAAATGGCTGTGGCGCTGAAGTTGCCTGTCAATGTGGAGTTGGTGGCATGTGAAACCCGCATGTGGAGCATTCGTTTGTGCGGGATGCTCTACCAGGTTCATTCCTAGAAAATGCACTCAAAGGGCACTAAGCATAGAGTGTGAAAAGTGAGTTTCCTTGAGAGCTGCTTGGAAGCCTGATGGTGTGTGAAGTTAGTGAGCCAAATGGAGTTGTTCTCCCACAAGAACCACTCGGCTGATCCTTCTTCAATATGCCCTTCACCAACATGCAGTGTTTCCTTGATTGAATTAGCTCTCACACCAATATTTGCGTCTAGAGCCTTTGCATTGAGGGCTATCTGAAAACGGCTGTGGCGCTGAAGTTGCCTGTGAATGTGGAGTTGGTGGCATGTGAAACGCACATGTGGGGCATTCGTTTGTGTGGGATGCTCTACCATTTTCATTCCTAGATAATGCACTCAAAGGGCACTAAGCATAGAGTGTGAAAACTGAGTTTCCTTGAGAGCTGCTTGGAAGCCTGATGGTGTGTGAAGTTAGTGAGCCAAATGGAGTTGTTCTCCCACAAGAACCACTCGGCTGATCCTTCTTCAATATGCCCTTCACCAACATGCAGTGTTTCCTTGATTGAATTAGCTCTCACACCAATATTTGCGTCTAGAGCCTTTGCATTGAGGGCTATCTGAAAACGGCTGTGGCGCTGAAGTTGCCTGTGAATGTGGAGTTGGTGGCATGTGAAACCCGCATGTGGAGCATTCGTTTGTGTGGGATGCTCACCAAGAATGGTTTCAGTCCTAGGCACTCAAAGGGCACTAAGCATAGAGTGTGAAAACTGAGTTTCCTTGAGAGCTGCTTGGAAGCTTGATGGTGTGTGAAGTTAGTGAGCCAAATGGAGTTGTTCTCCCACAAGAACAACTCAGCTGATCCTTCTTCAATATGCCCTTCACCAACATGCACTGTTTCCTTGATTGAATTAGCTCTCACACCAATATTTGCGTCTAGAGCCTTTGTATTGAGGGCTACCTGAAAACGGCTGTGGCGCTGAAGGTGCCTGTGAATGTGGAGTTGGTGGCATGTGAAACCCGCATGTGGAACATTCGTTTGTGTGGGATGCTCTACCAGGTTCATTCCTAGATAATGCACTCAAAGGGCACTAAGCATAGAGTGTGAAAACTGAGTTTCCTTGAGAGCTGCTTGGAAGCCTGATGGTGTGTGAAGTTAGTGAGCCAAATGGAGTTGTTCTCCCACAAGAACCACTCGGCTGATCCTTCTTCTATATGACCTTCACCAACATGCAGTGTTTCCTTGATTGAATTAGCTCTCACACCAATATTTGCGTCTAGAGCCTTTGCATTGAGGGCTATCTGAGAACGGCTGTGGCGCTGAAGTTGCCTGTGAATGTGGAGTTGGTGGCATGTGAAACCCGCATGTGGAGCATTGGTCTGTGTGGGATGCTCACCAAGCTTCATTTCAGTCCTAGGCACTCAAAGGGCACTAAGCATAGAGTGTGAAAACGGAGTTTCCTTGAGAGCTGCTTGGAAGCCTGATGGTGTGTGAAGTTAGTGAGCCAAATGGAGTTGTTCTCCCACAAGAACCACTCGGCTGATCCTTCTTCAATATGCCCTTCACCAACATGCAGTGTTTCCTTGATTGAATTAGCTCTCACACCAATATTTGCGTCTAGAGCCTTTGCATTGAGGGCTACCTGAAAATGGCTGTGGCGCTGAAGGTGCCTGTGAATGTGGAGTTGGTGGCATGTGAAACCCGCATGTGGAGCATTCGTTTGTGTGGGATGCTCTACCAGGTTCATTCCTAGATAATGCACTCAAAGGGCACTAAGCATAGAGTGTGACAACTGAGTTTCCTTGAGAGCTGCTTGGAAGCCTGATGGTGTGTGAAGTTAGTGAGCCAAATGGAGTTGTTCTCCCACAAGAACCACTCGGCTGATCCTTCTTCAATATGCCCTTCACCAACATGCAGTGTTTCCTTGATTGAATTAGCTCTCACACCAATATTTGCGTCTAGAGCCTTTGCATTGAGGGCTATCTGAAAACGGCTGTGGCCCTGAAGTTGCCTGTGAATGTGGAGTTGGTGGCATGTGAAACCCGCATGTGGAGCATTCGTTTGTGTGGGATGCTCACCAAGCTTCATTTCAGTCCTAGGCACTCAAAGGGCACTAAGCATAGAGTGTGAAAACGGAGTTTACTTGAGAGCTGCTTGGAAGCCTGATGGTGTGTGAAGTTAGTGAGCCAAATGGAGTTGTTCTCCCACAAGAACCACTCGGCTGATCCTTCTTCAATATGCCCTTCACTAACATGCAGTGTTTCCTTGATTGAATTAGCTCTCACACCAATATTTGCGTCTAGAGCCTTTGCATTGAGGGCTATCTGAAAACGGCTGTGGCGCTGAAGTTGCCTGTGAATGTGGAGTTGGTGGCATGTGAAACCCGCATGTGGAGCATTCGTTTGTGTGGGATGCTCTACCAGGTTCATTCCTAGAAAATGCACTCAAAGGGCACTAAGCATAGAGTGTGAAAACTGAGTTTCCTTGCGAGGTGCTTGGAAGCCTGATGGTGTGTGAAGTTAGTGAGCCAAATGGAGTTGTTCTCCCACAAGAACCACTCGGCTGATCCTTCTTCAATATGACCTTCACCAACATGCAGTGTTTCCTTGATTGAATTAGCTCTCACACCAATATTTGCGTCTAGAGCCTTTGCATTGAGGGCTATCTGAAAACGGCTGTGGCGCTGAAGTTGCCTGTGAATGTGGAGTTGGTGGCATGTGAAACCCGCATGTGGAGCATTCGTTTGTGTGGGATGCTCACCAAGCTTCATTTCAGTCCTAGGCACTGAAAGGGCACTAAGCATAGAGTGTGAAAACTGAGTTTCCTTGAGAGCTGCTTGGAAGCTTGATGGTGCGTGAAGTTAGTGAGCCAAATGGAGTTGTTCTCCCACAAGAACCACTCAGCTGATCCTTCTTCAATATGCCCTTCACCAACATGCATTGTTTCCTTGATTGAATTAGCTCTCACACCAATATTTGCGTCTAGAGCCTTTGCATTGAGGGCTACCTGAAAACGGCTGTGGCGCTGAAGGTGCCTGTGAATGTGGAGTTGGTGGCATGTGAAACCCGCATGTGGAGAATTCATTCGTTTGTGTGGGATGCTCTACCAGGTTCATTCCTAGATAATGCACTTAAAGGGCACTAAGCATAGAGTGTGAAAACTGAGTTTCCTTGAGAGCTGCTTGGAAGCCTGATGGTGTGTGAAGTTAGTGACCCAAATGGAGTTGTTCTCCCACAAGAACCACTCGGCTGATCCTTCTTCAATATGACCTTCACCAACATGCAGTGTTTCCTTGATTGAATTAGCTCTCACACCAATATTTGCGTCTAGAGCCTTTGCATTGAGGGCTATCTGAAAACGGCTGTGGCGCTGAAGTTGCCTGTGAATGTGGAGTTGGTGGCATGTGAAACCCGCATGTGGAGCTTTCGTTTGTGTGGGATGCTCACCAAGCTTCATTTCAGTCCTAGGCACTCAAAGGGCACTAAGCATAGAGTGTGAAAACGGAGTTTCCTTGAGAGCTGCTTGGAAGCCTGATGGTGTGTGAAGTTAGTGAGCCAAATGGAGTTGTTCTCCCACAAGAACCACTCGGCTGATCCTTCTTCAATATGCCCTTCACTAACATGCAGTGTTTCCTTGATTAAATTAGCTCTCACACCAATATTTGCGTCTAGAGCCTTTGCATTGAGGGCTATCTGAAAACGGCTGTGGCGCTGAAGTTGCCTGTGAATGTGGAGTTGGTGGCATGTGAAACCCGCATGTGGAGCATTCGTTTGTGTGGGATGCTCTACCAAGTACATTCCTAGAAAATGCACTCAAAGGGCACTAAGCATAGAGTGTGAAAACTGAGTTTCCTTGAGAGCTGCTTGGAAGCCTGATGGTGTGTGAAGTTAGTGAGCCAAATGGAGTTGTTCTCCCACAAGTACTACTCGGTTGATTCTTCTTCAATATGCCCTTCACCAACATGCAGTGTTTCCTTGATTGAATTTGCTCTCGCACCAATATTTGCGTCTAGAGCCTTTGCATTGAGGGCTACCTGAAAACGGCTGTGGCGCTGAAGTTGCCTGTGAATGTGGAGTTGTTGGCATGTGAAACCCGCATGTGGAGCATTCGTTTGTGTGGGATGTTGTCCAAGCATCATTTCAGTCCTAGGCACTCAAAGCGCACTAAGCATAGAGTGTGAAAAATGAGTTTCCTTGAGAGCTGCTTGGAAGCCTGATGGTGTGTGAAGTTAGTGAGCCAAATGGAGTTGTTCTCCCACAAGAACCACTCGGCTGATCCTTCTTCAATATGCCTTTCACTAACATGCAGTGTTTCCTTGATTGAATTAGCTCTCACACCAATATTTGCGTCTAGAGCCTTTGCATTGAGGGCTATCTGAAAACGGCTGTGGCGCTGAAGTTGCCTGTGAATGTGGAGTTGGTGGCATGTGAAACCCGCATGTGGAGCATTCGTTTGTGTGGGATGCTCTACCAGGTTCATTCCTAGAAAATGCACTCAAAGGGCACTAAGCATAGAGTGAGAAAACTGAGTTTCCTTGAGAGCTGCTTGGAAGCCTGATGGTGTGTGAAGTTAGTGAGCCAAATGGAGTTGTTCTCCCACAAGAACCACTCGGCTGATCCTTCTTCAATATGCCCTTCACCAACATGCAGTGTTTCCTTGATTGAATTAGCTCTCACACCAATATTTGCGTCTAGAGCCTTTGCATTGAGGGCTATCTGAAAACGGCTGTGGCGCTGAAGTTGCCTGTGAATGTGGAGTTGGTGGCATGTGAAACCCGCATGTGGGGCATTCGTTTGTGTGGGATGCTCTACCAGGTTCATTCCTAGATAATGCACTCAAAGGGCACTAAGCATAGAGTGTGAAAACTGAGTTTCCTTGAGAGCTGCTTGGAAGCCTGATGGTGTGTGAAGTTAGTGAGCCAAATGGAGTTGTTCTCCCACAAGAACCACTCGGCTGATTCTTCTTCAATATGCCCTTCACCAACATGCAGTGTTTCCTTGATTGAATTAGCTCTCACACCAATATTTGCGTCTAGAGCCTTTGCATTGAGGGCTATCTGAAAACGGCTGTGGCGCTGAAGTTGCCTGTGAATGTGGAGTTGGTGGCATGTGAAACCCGCATGTGGAGCATTCGTTTGTGTGGGATGCTCACCAAGCTTCATTTCAGTCCTAGGCACTCAAAGGGCACTAAGCATAGAGTGTGAAAAGTGAGTTTCCTTGAGAGCTGCTTGGAAGCTTGATGTTGCGTGAAGTTAGTGAGCCAAATGGAGTTGTTCTCCCACAAGAACAACTCAGCTGATCCTTCTTCAATATGCCCTTCACCAACATGCATTGTTTCCTTGATTGAATTAGCTCTCACACCAATATTTGCGTCTAGAGCCTTTGCATTGAGGGCTACCTGAAAACATCTGTGGCGCTGAAGGTGCCTGTGGATGTGGAGTTGGTGGCATGTGAAACCCGCATGTGGAGAATTCATTCGTTTGTGTGGGATGCTCTACCAGGTTCATTCCTAGATAATGCACTCAAAGGGCACTAAGCATAGAGTGTGAAAACTGAGTTTCCTTGAGAGCTGCTTGGAAGCCTGATGGTGTGTGAAGTTAGTGAGCCAAATGGAGTTGTTCTCCCACAAGAACCACTCGGCTGATTCTTCTTCAATATGCCCTTCACCAACATGCAGTGTTTCCTTGATTGAATTAGCTCTAACACCAATATTTGCGTCTAGAGCCTTTGCATTGAGGGCTATCTGAAAACGGCTGTGGCGCTGAAGTTGCCTGTGAATGTGGAGTTGGTGGCATGTGAAACCCGCATGTGGAGCATTCGTTTGTGTGGGATGCTCACCAAGCTTCATTTCAGTCCTAGGCACTCAAAGGGCACTAAGCATAGAGTGTGAAAAGTGAGTTTCCTTGAGAGCTGCTTGGAAGCTTGATGGTGCGTGAAGTTAGTGAGCCAAATGGAGTTGTTCTCCCACAAGAACCACTCAGCTGATCCTTCTTCAATATGCCCTTCACCAACATGCATTGTTTCCTTGATTGAATTAGCTCTCACACCAATATTTGCGTCTAGAGCCTTTGCATTGAGGGCTACCTGAAAACGGCTGTGGCGCTGAAGCTGCCTGTGGATGTGGAGTTGGTGGCATGTGAAACCCGCATGTGGAGAATTCATTCGTTTGTGTGGGATGCTCTACCAGGTTCATTCCTAGATAATGCACTCAAAGGGCACTAAGCATAGAGTGTGAAAACTGAGTTTCCTTGAGAGCTGCTTGGAAGCCTGATGGTGTGTGAAGTTAGTGAGCCAAATGGAGTTGTTCTCCCACAAGAACCACTCGGCTGATCCTTCTTCAATATGACCTTCACCAACATGCAGTGTTTCCTTGATTGAATTAGCTCTCACACCAATATTTGCGTCTAGAGCCTTTGCATTGAGGGCTATCTGAAAACGGCTGTGGCGCTGAAGGTTCCCTGTGAATGTGGAGTTCGTGGCATGTGAAACCCACATGTGGAGCTTTCGTTTGTGTGGGATGCTCACCAAGCTTCATTTCAGTCCTAGGCACTCAAAGGGCACTAAGCATAGAGTGTGAAAACGGAGTTTCCTTGAGAGCTGCTTGGAAGCCTGATGGTGTGTGAAGTTAGTGAGCCAAATGGAGTTGTTCTCCCACAAGAACCACTCGGCTGATCCTTCTTCAATATGCCCTTCACTAACATGCAGTGTTTCCTTGATTGAATTAGCTCTCACACCAATATTTGCGTCTAGAGCCTTTGCATTGCGGCCTATCTGAAAACGGCTGTGGCGCTGAAGTTGCCTGTGAATGTGGAGTTGTTGGCATGTGAAACCCGCATGTGGAGCATTCGTTTGTGTGGGATGTTGTCCAAGCATCATTTCAGTCCTAGGCACTCAAAGCGCACTAAGCATAGAGTGTGAAAAATGAGTTTCCTTGAGAGCTGCTTGGAAGCCTGATGGTGTGTGAAGTTAGTGAGCCAAATGGAGTTGTTCTCCCACAAGAACCACTCGGCTGATCCTTCTTCAATATGCCTTTCACTAACATGCAGTGTTTCCTTGATTGAATTAGCTCTCACACCAATATTTGCGTCTAGAGCCTTTGCATTGAGGGCTATCTGAAAACGGCTGTGGCGCTGAAGTTGCCTGTGAATGTGGAGTTGGTGGCATGTGAAACCCGCATGTGGAGCATTCGTTTGTGTGGGATGCTCTACCAGGTTCATTCCTAGAAAATGCACTCAAAGGGCACTAAGCATAGAGTGAGAAAACTGAGTTTCCTTGAGAGCTGCTTGGAAGCCTGATGGTGTGTGAAGTTAGTGAGCCAAATGGAGTTGTTCTCCCACAAGAACCACTCGGCTGATCCTTCTTCAATATGCCCTTCACCAACATGCAGTGTTTCCTTGATTGAATTAGCTCTCACACCAATATTTGCGTCTAGAGCCTTTGCATTGAGGGCTATCTGAAAACGGCTGTGGCGCTGAAGTTGCCTGTGAATGTGGAGTTGGTGGCATGTGAAACCCGCATGTGGGGCATTCGTTTGTGTGGGATGCTCTACCAGGTTCATTCCTAGATAATGCACTCAAAGGGCACTAAGCATAGAGTGTGAAAACTGAGTTTCCTTGAGAGCTGCTTGGAAGCCTGATGGTGTGTGAAGTTAGTGAGCCAAATGGAGTTGTTCTCCCACAAGAACCACTCGGCTGATTCTTCTTCAATATGCCCTTCACCAACATGCAGTGTTTCCTTGATTGAATTAGCTCTCACACCAATATTTGCGTCTAGAGCCTTTGCATTGAGGGCTATCTGAAAACGGCTGTGGCGCTGAAGTTGCCTGTGAATGTGGAGTTGGTGGCATGTGAAACCCGCATGTGGAGCATTCGTTTGTGTGGGATGCTCACCAAGCTTCATTTCAGTCCTAGGCACTCAAAGGGCACTAAGCATAGAGTGTGAAAAGTGAGTTTCCTTGAGAGCTGCTTGGAAGCTTGATGTTGCGTGAAGTTAGTGAGCCAAATGGAGTTGTTCTCCCACAAGAACAACTCAGCTGATCCTTCTTCAATATGCCCTTCACCAACATGCATTGTTTCCTTGATTGAATTAGCTCTCACACCAATATTTGCGTCTAGAGCCTTTGCATTGAGGGCTACCTGAAAACATCTGTGGCGCTGAAGGTGCCTGTGGATGTGGAGTTGGTGGCATGTGAAACCCGCATGTGGAGAATTCATTCGTTTGTGTGGGATGCTCTACCAGGTTCATTCCTAGATAATGCACTCAAAGGGCACTAAGCATAGAGTGTGAAAACTGAGTTTCCTTGAGAGCTGCTTGGAAGCCTGATGGTGTGTGAAGTTAGTGAGCCAAATGGAGTTGTTCTCCCACAAGAACCACTCGGCTGATTCTTCTTCAATATGCCCTTCACCAACATGCAGTGTTTCCTTGATTGAATTAGCTCTAACACCAATATTTGCGTCTAGAGCCTTTGCATTGAGGGCTATCTGAAAACGGCTGTGGCGCTGAAGTTGCCTGTGAATGTGGAGTTGGTGGCATGTGAAACCCGCATGTGGAGCATTCGTTTGTGTGGGATGCTCACCAAGCTTCATTTCAGTCCTAGGCACTCAAAGGGCACTAAGCATAGAGTGTGAAAAGTGAGTTTCCTTGAGAGCTGCTTGGAAGCTTGATGGTGCGTGAAGTTAGTGAGCCAAATGGAGTTGTTCTCCCACAAGAACCACTCAGCTGATCCTTCTTCAATATGCCCTTCACCAACATGCATTGTTTCCTTGATTGAATTAGCTCTCACACCAATATTTGCGTCTAGAGCCTTTGCATTGAGGGCTACCTGAAAACGGCTGTGGCGCTGAAGCTGCCTGTGGATGTGGAGTTGGTGGCATGTGAAACCCGCATGTGGAGAATTCATTCGTTTGTGTGGGATGCTCTACCAGGTTCATTCCTAGATAATGCACTCAAAGGGCACTAAGCATAGAGTGTGAAAACTGAGTTTCCTTGAGAGCTGCTTGGAAGCCTGATGGTGTGTGAAGTTAGTGAGCCAAATGGAGTTGTTCTCCCACAAGAACCACTCGGCTGATCCTTCTTCAATATGACCTTCACCAACATGCAGTGTTTCCTTGATTGAATTAGCTCTCACACCAATATTTGCGTCTAGAGCCTTTGCATTGAGGGCTATCTGAAAACGGCTGTGGCGCTGAAGGTTCCCTGTGAATGTGGAGTTCGTGGCATGTGAAACCCACATGTGGAGCTTTCGTTTGTGTGGGATGCTCACCAAGCTTCATTTCAGTCCTAGGCACTCAAAGGGCACTAAGCATAGAGTGTGAAAACGGAGTTTCCTTGAGAGCTGCTTGGAAGCCTGATGGTGTGTGAAGTTAGTGAGCCAAATGGAGTTGTTCTCCCACAAGAACCACTCGGCTGATCCTTCTTCAATATGCCCTTCACTAACATGCAGTGTTTCCTTGATTGAATTAGCTCTCACACCAATATTTGCGTCTAGAGCCTTTGCATTGAGGGCTATCTGAAAACGGCTGTGGCCCTGAAGTTGCCTGTGAATGTGGAGTTGGTGGCATGTGAAACCCGCATGTGGAGCATTCGTTTGTGTGGGATGCTCTACCAGGTTCATTCCTAGAAAATGCACTCAAAGGGCACTAAGCATAGAGTGTGAAAACTGAGTTTCCTTGAGAGCTGCTTGGAAGCCTGATGGTGTGTGAAGTTAGTGAGCCAAATGGAGTTGTTCTCCCACAAGTACTACTCGGTTGATTCTTCTTCAATATGCCCTTCACCAACATGCAGTGTTTCCTTGATTGAATTTGCTCTCGCACCAATATTTGCGTCTAGAGCCTTTGCATTGAGGGCTATCTGAAAACGGCTGTGGCGCTGAAGTTGCCTGTGAATGTGGAGTTGGTGGCATGTGAAACCCGCATGTGGAGCATTCGTTTGTGTGGGATGCTCTACCAGGTTCATTCCTAGAAAATGCACTCAAAGGGCACTAAGCATAGAGTGTGAAAACTGAGTTTCCTTGAGAGCTGCTTGGAAGCCTGATGGTGTGTGAAGTTAGTGAGCCAAATGGAGTTGTTCTCCCACAAGAACCACTCGGCTGATCCTTCTTCAATATGCCCTTCACCAACATGCAGTGTTTCCTTGATTGAATTAGCTCTCACACCAATATTTGCGTCTAGAGCCTTTGCATTGAGGGCTATCTGAAAACGGCTGTGGCGCTGAAGTTGCCTGTGAATGTGGAGTTGGTGGCATGTGAAACCCGCATGTGGAGCATTCGTTTGTGTGGGATGCTCACCAAGCTTCATTTCAGTCCTAGGCACTCAAAGGGCACTAAGCATAGAGTGTGAAAAGTGAGTTTCCTTGAGAGCTGCTTGGAAGCTTGATGGTGCGTGAAGTTAGTGAGCCAAATGGAGTTGTTCTCCCACAAGAACCACTCGGCTGATCCTTCTTCAATATGCCCTTCACCAACATGCAGTGTTTCCTTGATTGAATTAGCTCTCACACCAATATTTGCGTCTAGAGCCTTTGCATTGAGGGCTACCTGAAAACGGCTGTGGCGCTGAAGGTGCCTGTGAATGTGGAGTTGGTGGCATGTGAAACCCGCATGTGGAGAATTCATTCGTTTGTGTGGGATGCTCTACCAGGTTCATTCCTAGAAAATGCACTCAAAGGGCACTAAGCATAGAGTGTGAAAATTGAGTTTCCTTGAGAGCTGCTTGGAAGCCTGATGGTGTGTGAAGTTAGTGAGCCAAATGGAGTTGTTCTCCCACAAGAACCACTCGGCTGATCCTTCTTCAATATGACCTTCACCAACATGCAGTGTTTCCTTGATTGAATTAGCTCTCACACCAATATTTGCGTCTAGAGCCTTTGCATTGAGGGCTATCTGAAAACGGCTGTGGCGCTGAAGGTTCCCTGTGAATGTGGAGTTGGTGGCATGTGAAACCCGCATGTGGAGCTTTCGTTTGTGTGGGATGCTCACCAAGCTTCATTTCAGTCCTAGGCACTCAAAGGGCACTAAGCATAGAGTGTGAAAACGGAGTTTCCTTGAGAGCTGCTTGGAAGCCTGATGGTGTGTGAAGTTAGTGAGCCAAATGGAGTTGTTCTCCCACAAGAACCACTCGGCTGATCCTTCAATATGCCCTTCACCAACATGCAGTGTTTCCTTGATTGAATTAGCTCTCACACCAATATTTGCGTCTAGAGCCTTTGCATTGAGGGCTATCTGAAAACGGCTGTGGCGCTGAAGTTGCCTGTGAATGTGGAGTTGGTGGCATGTGAAACCCGCATGTGGAGCATTCGTTTGTATGGGATGCTCTACGAAGTTCATTCCTAGATAATGCACTCAAAGGGCACTAAGCATAGAGTGTGAAAACTGAGTTTCCTTGAGAGCTGCTTGGAAGCCTGATGGTGTGTGAAGTTAGTGAGCCAAATGGAGTTGTTCTCCCACAAGAACCACTCAGCTGATCCTTCTTCAATATGCCCTTCACCAACATGCAGTGTTTCCTTGATTGAATTAGCTCTCACACCAATATTTGCGTCTAGAGCCTTTGCATTGAGGGCTATCTGAAAACGGCTGTGGCGCTGAAGTTGCCTGTGAATGTGGAGTTGGTGGCATGTGAAACCCGCATGTGGAACATTCGTTTGTGTGGGATGCTCTACCAGGTTCATTCCTAGATAATGCACTCAAAGGGCACTAAGCATAGAGTGTGAAAACTGAGTTTCCTTGAGAGCTGCTTGGAAGCCTGATGGTGTGTGAAGGTAGTGAGCCAAATGGAGTTGTTCTCCCACAAGAACCACTCGGCTGATCCTTCTTCAATATGCCCTTCACCAACATGCAGTGTTTCCTTGATTGAATTAGCTCTCACACCAATATTTGCGTCTAGAGCCTTTGCATTGAGGGCTATCTGAAAACAGCTGTGGCGCTGAAGTTGCCTGTGAATGTGGAGTTGGTGGCATGTGAAACCCGCCTGTGGAGCATTCGTTTGTGTGGGATGCTCACCAAGCTTCTTTTCAGTCCTAGGCACTCAAAGGGCACTAAGCATAGAGTGTGAAAACGGAGTTTCCTTGAGAGCTGCTTGGAAGCCTGATGGTGTGTGAAGTTAGTGAGCCAAATGGAGTTGTTCTCCCACAAGAACCACTCGGCTGATCCTTCTTCAATATGCCCTTCACCAACATGCAGTGTTTCCATGATTGAATTAGCTCTCACACCAATATTTGCGTCTAGAGCCTTTGCATTGAGGGCTATCTGAAAACGGCTGTGGCGCTGAAGTTGCCTGTGAATGTGGAGTTGGTTGCATGTGAAACCCGCATGTGGAGCATTCGTTTGTGTGGGATGCTCTACCAGGTTCATTCCTAGATAATGCACTGAAAGGGCACTAAGCATAGAGTGTGAAAACGGAGTTTCCTTGAGAGCTGCTTGGAAGCCTGATGGTGTGTGAAGTTAGTGAGCCAAATGGAGTTGTTCTCCCACAAGAACCACTCGGCTGATTCTTCTTCAATATGCCCTTCACCAACATGCAGTGTTTCCTTGATTGAATTAGCTCTCACACCAATATTTGCGTCTAGAGCCTTTGCATTGAGGGCTATCTGAAAACGGCTGTGGCGCTGAAGTTGCCTGTGAATGTGGAGTTGGTGGCATGTGAAACCCGCATGTGCAGCATTCGTTTGTGTGGGATGCTCTACCAGGTTCATTCCTAGATAATGCACTGAAAGGGCACTAAGCATAGAGTGTGAAAAGTGAGTTTCCTTGAGAGCTGCTTGGAAGCCTGATGGTGTGTGAAGTTAGTGAGCCAAATGGAGTTGTTCTCCCACAAGAACCACTCGGCTGATCCTTCTTCAATATGCCCTTCACTAACATGCAGTGTTTCCTTGATTGAATTAGCTCTCACACCAATATTTGCGTCTAGAGCCTTTGCATTGAGGGCTATCTGAAAACTGCTGTGGCGCTGAAGTTGCCTGTCAATGTGGAGTTGGTTGCATGTGAAACCCGTATGTGCAGCATTCGTTTGTGTGGGATGCTCTACCAGGTTCATTCCTAGAAAATGCACTGAAAGGGCACTAAGCATAGAGTGTGAAAACGGAGTTTCCTTGAGAGCTGCTTGGAAGCTTGATGGTGCGTGAAGTTAGTGAGCCAAATGGAGTTGTTCTCCCACAAGAACCACTCAGCTGATCCTTCTTCAATATGCCCTTCACCAACATGCAGTGTTTCCTTGATTGAATTAGCTCTCACACCAATATTTGCGTCTAGAGCCTTTGCATTGAGGGCTACCTGAAAACGGCTGTGGCGCTGAAGGTGCCTGTGAATGTGGAGTTGGTGGCATGTGAAACCCGCATGTGGAGAATTCATTCGTTTGTGTGGGATGCTCTACCAGGTTCATTCCTAGAAAATGCACTCAAAGGGCACTAAGCATAGAGTGTGAAAATTGAGTTTCCTTGAGAGCTGCTTGGAAGCCTGATGGTGTGTGAAGTTAGTGACCCAAATGGAGTTGTTCTCCCACAAGAACCACTCGGCTGATCCTTCTTCAATATGACCTTCACCAACATGCAGTGTTTCCTTGATTGAATTAGCTCTCACACCAATATTTGCGTCTAGAGCCTTTGCATTGAGGGCTATCTGAAAACGGCTGTGGCGCTGAAGGTTCCCTGTGAATGTGGAGTTGGTGGCATGTGAAACCCGCATGTGGAGCTTTCGTTTGTGTGGGATGCTCACCAAGCTTCATTTCAGTCCTAGGCACTCAAAGGGCACTAAGCATAGAGTGTGAAAACGGAGTTTCCTTGAGAGCTGCTTGGAAGCCTGATGGTGTGTGAAGTTAGTGAGCCAAATGGAGTTGTTCTCCCACAAGAACCACTCGGCTGATCCTTCAATATGCCCTTCACCAACATGCAGTGTTTCCTTGATTGAATTAGCTCTCACACCAATATTTGCGTCTAGAGCCTTTGCATTGAGGGCTATCTGAAAACGGCTGTGGCGCTGAAGTTGCCTGTGAATGTGGAGTTGGTGGCATGTGAAACCCGCATGTGGAGCATTCGTTTGTATGGGATGCTCTACGAAGTTCATTCCTAGATAATGCACTCAAAGGGCACTAAGCATAGAGTGTGAAAACTGAGTTTCCTTGAGAGCTGCTTGGAAGCCTGATGGTGTGTGAAGTTAGTGAGCCAAATGGAGTTGTTCTCCCACAAGAACCACTCAGCTGATCCTTCTTCAATATGCCCTTCACCAACATGCAGTGTTTCCTTGATTGAATTAGCTCTCACACCAATATTTGCGTCTAGAGCCTTTGCATTGAGGGCTATCTGAAAACGGCTGTGGCGCTGAAGTTGCCTGTGAATGTGGAGTTGGTGGCATGTGAAACCCGCATGTGGAACATTCGTTTGTGTGGGATGCTCTACCAGGTTCATTCCTAGATAATGCACTCAAAGGGCACTAAGCATAGAGTGTGAAAACTGAGTTTCCTTGAGAGCTGCTTGGAAGCCTGATGGTGTGTGAAGGTAGTGAGCCAAATGGAGTTGTTCTCCCACAAGAACCACTCGGCTGATCCTTCTTCAATATGCCCTTCACCAACATGCAGTGTTTCCTTGATTGAATTAGCTCTCACACCAATATTTGCGTCTAGAGCCTTTGCATTGAGGGCTATCTGAAAACAGCTGTGGCGCTGAAGTTGCCTGTGAATGTGGAGTTGGTGGCATGTGAAACCCGCCTGTGGAGCATTCGTTTGTGTGGGATGCTCACCAAGCTTCTTTTCAGTCCTAGGCACTCAAAGGGCACTAAGCATAGAGTGTGAAAACGGAGTTTCCTTGAGAGCTGCTTGGAAGCCTGATGGTGTCTGAAGTTAGTGAGCCAAATGGAGTTGTTCTCCCACAAGAACCACTCGGCTGATCCTTCTTCAATATGCCCTTCACCAACATGCAGTGTTTCCATGATTGAATTAGCTCTCACACCAATATTTGCGTCTAGAGCCTTTGCATTGAGGGCTATCTGAAAACGGCTGTGGCGCTGAAGTTGCCTGTGAATGTGGAGTTGGTTGCATGTGAAACCCGCATGTGGAGCATTCGTTTGTGTGGGATGCTCTACCAGGTTCATTCCTAGATAATGCACTGAAAGGGCACTAAGCATAGAGTGTGAAAACGGAGTTTCCTTGAGAGCTGCTTGGAAGCCTGATGGTGTGTGAAGTTAGTGAGCCAAATGGAGTTGTTCTCCCACAAGAACCACTCGGCTGATTCTTCTTCAATATGCCCTTCACCAACATGCAGTGTTTCCTTGATTGAATTAGCTCTCACACCAATATTTGCGTCTAGAGCCTTTGCATTGAGGGCTATCTGAAAACGGCTGTGGCGCTGAAGTTGCCTGTGAATGTGGAGTTGGTGGCATGTGAAACCCGCATGTGCAGCATTCGTTTGTGTGGGATGCTCTACCAGGTTCATTCCTAGATAATGCACTGAAAGGGCACTAAGCATAGAGTGTGAAAAGTGAGTTTCCTTGAGAGCTGCTTGGAAGCCTGATGGTGTGTGAAGTTAGTGAGCCAAATGGAGTTGTTCTCCCACAAGAACCACTCGGCTGATCCTTCTTCAATATGCCCTTCACTAACATGCAGTGTTTCCTTGATTGAATTAGCTCTCACACCAATATTTGCGTCTAGAGCCTTTGCATTGAGGGCTATCTGAAAACTGCTGTGGCGCTGAAGTTGCCTGTCAATGTGGAGTTGGTTGCATGTGAAACCCGCATGTGCAGCATTCGTTTGTGTGGGATGCTCTACCAGGTTCATTCCTAGAAAATGCACTGAAAGGGCACTAAGCATAGAGTGTGAAAACGGAGTTTCCTTGAGAGCTGCTTGGAAGCCTGATGGTGTGTGAAGTTAGTGAGCCCAATGGAGTTGTTCTCCCAAAAGAACCACTCGGCTGATTCTTCTTCAATATGCCCTTCACCAACATGCAGTGTTTCCTTGATTGAATTTGCTCTCACACCAATATTTGCGTCTAGAGCCTTTGCATTGAGGGCTATCTGAAAACGGCTGTGGCGCTGAAGTTGTCTGTGAATGTGGAGTTGGTGGCATGTGAAACCCGCATGTGCAGCATTCGTTTGTGTGGGATGCTCACCAAGCTTCATTTCAGTCCTAGGCACTCAAAGGGCACTAAGCATAGAGTGTGAAAACTGAGTTTCCTTGAGAGCTGCTTGGAAGCCTGATGGTGTGTGAAGTTAGTGAGCCAAATGGAGTTGTTCTCCCACAAGAACCACTCGGCTGATCCTTCTTCAATATGCCCTTCACCAACATGCAGTGTTTCCTTGATTGAATTAGCTCTCACACCAATATTTGCGTCTAGAGCCTTTACATTGAGGGCTATCTGAAAACGGCTGTGGCGCTGAAGGTGCCTGTGAATGTGGAGTTGGTGGCATGTGAAACCCGCATGTGGAGAATTCATTCGTTTGTGTGGGATGCTGACCAAGCATCATTTCAGTCCTAGGCACTCAAAGGGCACTAAGCATAGAGTGTGAAAAATGAGTTTCCTTGAGAGCTGCTTGGAAGCCTGATGGTGTGTGAAGTTAGTGAGCCAAATGGAGTTGTTCTCCCACAAGAACCACTCGGCTGATCCTTCAATATGCCCTTCACCAACATGCAGTGTTTCCTTGATTGAATTAGCTCTCACACCAATATTTGCGTCTAGAGCCTTTGCATTGAGGGCTATCTGAAAACGGCTGTGGCGCTGAAGTTGCCTGTGAATGTGGAGTTGGTGGCATGTGAAACCCGCATGTGGAGCATTCGTTTGTATGGGATGCTCTACCAGCTTCATTCCTAGATAATGCACTCAAAGGGCACTAAGCATAGAGTGTGAAAAGTGAGTTTCCTTGAGAGCTGCTTGGAAACCTGATGGTGTGTGAAGTTAGTGAGCCAAATGGAGTTGTTCTCCCACAAGAACCACTCGGCTGATCCTTCTTCAATATGCCCTTCACCAACATGCAGTGTTTCCTTGATTGAATTAGCTCTAACACCAATATTTGCGTCTAGAGCCTTTGCATTGAGGGCTATCTGAAAACGGCTGTGGCGCTGAAGTTGCCTGTGAATGTGGAGTTGGTGGCATGTGAAACCCGCATGTGGAGCATTCGTTTGTGTGGGATGCTCACCAAGCATGGTTTCAGTCCTAGGCACTCAAAGGGCACTAAGCATAGAGTGTGAAAAGTGAGTTTCCTTGAGAGCTGCTTGGAAGCTTGATGGTGCGTGAAGTTAGTGAGCCAAATGGAGTTGTTCTCCCACAAGAACCACTCAGCTGATTCTTCTTCAATATGTCCTTCACCAACATGCATTGTTTCCTTGATTGAATTAGCTCTCACACCAATATTTGCGTCTAGAGCCTTTGCATTGAGGGCTACCTGAAAACGGCTGTGGCGCTGAAGGTGCCTGTGAATGTGGAGTTGGTGGCATGTGAAACCCGCATGTGGAGAATTCATTCGTTTGTGTGGGATGCTCTACCAGGTTCATTCCTAGAAAATGCACTCAAAGGGCACTAAGCATAGAGTGTGAAAACTGAGTTTCCTTGAGAGCTGCTTGGAAGCCTGATGGTGTGTGAAGTTAGTGAGCCAAATGGAGTTGTTCTCCCACAAGTACCACTCGGTTGATTCTTCTTCAATATGCCCTTCACCAACATGCAGTGTTTCCTTGATTGAATTTGCTCTCGCACCAATATTTGCGTCTAGAGCCTTTGCATTGAGGGCTATCTGAAAACGGCTGTGGCGCTGAAGTTGCCTGTGAATGTGGAGTTGGTGGCATGTGAAACCCGCATGTGGAGCATTCGTTTGTGTGGGATGTTGACCAAGCATCATTTCAGTCCTAGGCACTCAAAGGGCACTAAGCATAGAGTGTGAAAACTGAGTTTCCTTGAGAGCTGCTTGGAAGCCTGATGGTGTGTGAAGTTAGTGAGCCAAATGGAGTTGTTCTCCCACAAGAACCACTCGGCTGATCCTTTAATATGCCCTTCACCAACATGCAGTGTTTCCTTGATTGAATTAGCTCTCACACCAATATTTGCGTCTAGAGCCTTTGCATTGAGGGCTATCTGAAAACGGCTGTGGCGCTGAAGTTGCCTGTGAATGTGGAGTTGGTGGCATGTGAAACCCGCATGTGGAGCATTCGTTTGTGTGGGATGCTCTACCAGGTTCATTCCTAGAAAATGCACTCAAAGGGCACTAAGCATAGAGTGTGAAAACTGAGTTTCCTTGAGAGCTGCTTGGAAGCCTGATGGTGTGTGAAGTTAGTGAGCCAAATGGAGTTGTTCTCCCAAAAGAACCACTCGGCTGATTCTTCTTCAATATGCCCTTCACCAACATGCAGTGTTTCCTTGATTGAATTTGCTCTCGCACCAATATTTGCGTCTAGAGCCTTTGCATTGAGGGCTATCTGAAAACGGCTGTGGCGCTGAAGTTGTCTGTGAATGTGGAGTTGGTGGCATGTGAAACCCGCATGTGCAGCATTCGTTTGTGTGGGATGCTCACCAAGCTTCATTTCAGTCCTAGGCACTCAAAGGGCACTAAGCATAGAGTGTGAAAACTGAGTTTCCTTGAGAGCTGCTTGGAAGCCTGATGGTGTGTGAAGTTAGTGAGCCAAATGGAGTTGTTCTCCCACAAGAACCACTCGGCTGATCCTTCTTCAATATGCCCTTCACCAACATGCAGTGTTTCCTTGATTGAATTAGCTCTCACACCAATATTTGCGTCTAGAGCCTTTACATTGAGGGCTATCTGAAAACGGCTGTGGCGCTGAAGGTGCCTGTGAATGTGGAGTTGGTGGCATGTGAAACCCGCATGTGGAGAATTCATTCGTTTGTGTGGGATGCTGACCAAGCATCATTTCAGTCCTAGGCACTCAAAGGGCACTAAGCATAGAGTGTGAAAAATGAGTTTCCTTGAGAGCTGCTTGGAAGCCTGATGGTGTGTGAAGTTAGTGAGCCAAATGGAGTTGTTCTCCCACAAGAACCACTCGGCTGATCCTTCAATATGCCCTTCACCAACATGCAGTGTTTCCTTGATTGAATTAGCTCTCACACCAATATTTGCCTCTAGAGCCTTTGCATTGAGGGCTATCTGAAAACGGCTGTGGCGCTGAAGTTGCCTGTGAATGTGGAGTTGGTGGCATGTGAAACCCGCATGTGGAGCATTCGTTTGTATGGGATGCTCTACCAGCTTCATTCCTAGATAATGCACTCAAAGGGCACTAAGCATAGAGTGTGAAAAGTGAGTTTCCTTGAGAGCTGCTTGGAAGCCTGATGGTGTGTGAAGTTAGTGAGCCAAATGGAGTTGTTCTCCCACAAGAACCACTCGGCTGATTCTTCTTCAATATGCCCTTCACCAACATGCAGTGTTTCCTTGATTGAATTAGCTCTAACACCAATATTTGCGTCTAGAGCCTTTGCATTGAGGGCTATCTGAAAACGGCTGTGGCGCTGAAGTTGCCTGTGAATGTGGAGTTGGTGGCATGTGAAACCCGCATGTGGAGCATTCGTTTGTGTGGGATGCTCACCAAGCATGGTTTCAGTCCTAGGCACTCAAAGGGCACTAAGCATAGAGTGTGAAAAATGAGTTTCCTTGAGAGCTGCTTGGAAGCCTGATGGTGTGTGAAGTTAGTGAGCCAAATGGAGTTGTTCTCCCACAAGTACTACTCGGTTGATTCTTCTTCAATATGCCCTTCACCAACATGCAGTGTTTCCTTGATTGAATTTGCTCTCGCACCAATATTTGCGTCTAGAGCCTTTGCATTGAGGGCTATCTGAAAACGGCTGTGGCGCTGAAGTTGCCTGTGAATGTGGAGTTGGTGGCATGTGAAACCCGCATGTGGAGCATTCGTTTGTGTGGGATGCTCTACAGGTTCATTCCTAGAAAATGCACTCAAAGGGCACTAAGCATAGAGTGTGAAAACTGAGTTTCCTTGAGAGCTGCTTGGAAGCCTGATGGTGTGTGAAGTTAGTGAGCCAAATGGAGTTGTTCTCCCACAAGAACCACTCGGCTGATCCTTCTTCAATATGCCCTTCACCAACATGCAGTGTTTCCTTGATTGAATTAGCTCTCACACCAATATTTGCGTCTAGAGCCTTTGCATTGAGGGCTATCTGAAAACGGCTGTGGCGCTGAAGTTGCCTGTGAATGTGGAGTTGGTGGCATGTGAAACCCGCATGTGGAGCATTCGTTTGTGTGGGATGCTCACCAAGCTTCATTTCAGTCCTAGGCACTCAAAGGGCACTAAGCATAGAGTGTGAAAAGTGAGTTTCCTTGAGAGCTGCTTGGAAGCTTGATGGTGCGTGAAGTTAGTGAGCCAAATGGAGTTGTTCTCCCACAAGAACCACTCAGCTGATCCTTCTTCAATATGCCCTTCACCAACATGCAGTGTTTCCTTGATTGAATTAGCTCTCACACCAATATTTGCGTCTAGAGCCTTTGCATTGAGGGCTACCTGAAAACGGCTGTGGCGCTGAAGGTGCCTGTGAATGTGGAGTTGGTGGCATGTGAAACCCGCATGTGGAGAATTCATTCGTTTGTGTGGGATGCTCTACCAGGTTCATTCCTAGAAAATGCACTCAAAGGGCACTAAGCATAGAGTGTGAAAATTGAGTTTCCTTGAGAGCTGCTTGGAAGCCTGATGGTGTGTGAAGTTAGTGACCCAAATGGAGTTGTTCTCCCACAAGAACCACTCGGCTGATCCTTCTTCAATATGACCTTCACCAACATGCAGTGTTTCCTTGATTGAATTAGCTCTCACACCAATATTTGCGTCTAGAGCCTTTGCATTGAGGGCTATCTGAAAACGGCTGTGGCGCTGAAGGTTCCCTGTGAATGTGGAGTTGGTGGCATGTGAAACCCGCATGTGGAGCTTTCGTTTGTGTGGGATGCTCACCAAGCTTCATTTCAGTCCTAGGCACTCAAAGGGCACTAAGCATAGAGTGTGAAAACGGAGTTTCCTTGAGAGCTGCTTGGAAGCCTGATGGTGTGTGAAGTTAGTGAGCCAAATGGAGTTGTTCTCCCACAAGAACCACTCGGCTGATCCTTCAATATGCCCTTCACCAACATGCAGTGTTTCCTTGATTGAATTAGCTCTCACACCAATATTTGCGTCTAGAGCCTTTGCATTGAGGGCTATCTGAAAACGGCTGTGGCGCTGAAGTTGCCTGTGAATGTGGAGTTGGTGGCATGTGAAACCCGCATGTGGAGCATTAGTTTGTATGGGATGCTCTACGAAGTTCATTCCTAGATAATGCACTCAAAGGGCACTAAGCATAGAGTGTGAAAACTGAGTTTCCTTGAGAGCTGCTTGGAAGCCTGATGGTGTGTGAAGTTAGTGAGCCAAATGGAGTTGTTCTCCCACAAGAACCACTCAGCTGATCCTTCTTCAATATGCCCTTCACCAACATGCAGTGTTTCCTTGATTGAATTAGCTCTCACACCAATATTTGCGTCTAGAGCCTTTGCATTGAGGGCTATCTGAAAACGGCTGTGGCGCTGAAGTTGCCTGTGAATGTGGAGTTGGTGGCATGTGAAACCCGCATGTGGAACATTCGTTTGTGTGGGATGCTCTACCAGTTCATTCCTAGATAATGCACTCAAAGGGCACTAAGCATAGAGTGTGAAAACTGAGTTTCCTTGAGAGCTGCTTGGAAGCCTGATGGTGTGTGAAGGTAGTGAGCCAAATGGAGTTGTTCTCCCACAAGAACCACTCGGCTGATCCTTCTTCAATATGCCCTTCACCAACATGCAGTGTTTCCTTGATTGAATTAGCTCTCACACCAATATTTGCGTCTAGAGCCTTTGCATTGAGGGCTATCTGAAAACAGCTGTGGCGCTGAAGTTGCCTGTGAATGTGGAGTTGGTGGCATGTGAAACCCGCCTGTGGAGCATTCGTTTGTGTGGGATGCTCACCAAGCTTCTTTTCAGTCCTAGGCACTCAAAGGGCACTAAGCATAGAGTGTGAAAACGGAGTTTCCTTGAGAGCTGCTTGGAAGCCTGATGGTGTGTGAAGTTAGTGAGCCAAATGGAGTTGTTCTCCCACAAGAACCACTCGGCTGATCCTTCTTCAATATGCCCTTCACCAACATGCAGTGTTTCCATGATTGAATTAGCTCTCACACCAATATTTGCGTCTAGAGCCTTTGCATTGAGGCTATCTGAAAACGGCTGTGGCGCTGAAGTTGCCTGTGAATGTGGAGTTGGTTGCATGTGAAACCCGCATGTGGAGCATTCGTTTGTGTGGGATGCTCTACCAGGTTCATTCCTAGATAATGCACTGAAAGGGCACTAAGCATAGAGTGTGAAAACGGAGTTTCCTTGAGAGCTGCTTGGAAGCCTGATGGTGTGTGAAGTTAGTGAGCCAAATGGAGTTGTTCTCCCACAAGAACCACTCGGCTGATTCTTCTTCAATATGCCCTTCACCAACATGCAGTGTTTCCTTGATTGAATTAGCTCTCACACCAATATTTGCGTCTAGAGCCTTTGCATTGAGGGCTATCTGAAAACGGCTGTGGCGCTGAAGTTGCCTGTGAATGTGGAGTTGGTGGCATGTGAAACCCGCATGTGCAGCATTCGTTTGTGTGGGATGCTCTACCAGGTTCATTCCTAGATAATGCACTGAAAGGGCACTAAGCATAGAGTGTGAAAAGTGAGTTTCCTTGAGAGCTGCTTGGAAGCCTGATGGTGTGTGAAGTTAGTGAGCCAAATGGAGTTGTTCTCCCACAAGAACCACTCGGCTGATCCTTCTTCAATATGCCCTTCACTAACATGCAGTGTTTCCTTGATTGAATTAGCTCTCACACCAATATTTGCGTCAAGAGCCTTTGCATTGAGGGCTATCTGAAAACTGCTGTGGCGCTGAAGTTGCCTGTCAATGTGGAGTTGGTTGCATGTGAAACCCGCATGTGCAGCATTCGTTTGTGTGGGATGCTCTACCAGGTTCATTCCTAGAAAATGCACTGAAAGGGCACTAAGCATAGAGTGTGAAAACGGAGTTTCCTTGAGAGCTGCTTGGAAGCCTGATGGTGTGTGAAGTTAGTGAGCCCAATGGAGTTGTTCTCCCAAAAGAACCACTCGGCTGATTCTTCTTCAATATGCCCTTCACCAACATGCAGTGTTTCCTTGATTGAATTTGCTCTCGCACCAATATTTGCGTCTAGAGCCTTTGCATTGAGGGCTATCTGAAAACGGCTGTGGCGCTGAAGTTGTCTGTGAATGTGGAGTTGGTGGCATGTGAAACCCGCATGTGCAGCATTCGTTTGTGTGGGATGCTCACCAAGCTTCATTTCAGTCCTAGGCACTCAAAGGGCACTAAGCATAGAGTGTGAAAAATGAGTTTCCTTGAGAGCTGCTTGGAAGCCTGATGGTGTGTGAAGTTAGTGAGCCAAATGGAGTTGTTCTCCCACAAGAACCACTCGGCTGATCCTTCAATATGCCCTTCACCAACATGCAGTGTTTCCTTGATTGAATTAGCTCTCACACCAATATTTGCGTCTAGAGCCTTTGCATTGAGGGCTATCTGAAAACGGCTGTGGCGCTGAAGTTGCCTGTGAATGTGGAGTTGGTGGCATGTGAAACCCGCATGTGGAGCATTCGTTTGTATGGGATGCTCTACCAGCTTCATTCCTAGATAATGCACTCAAAGGGCACTAAGCATAGAGTGTGAAAAGTGAGTTTCCTTGAGAGCTGCTTGGAAGCCTGATGGTGTGTGAAGTTAGTGAGCCAAATGGAGTTGTTCTCCCACAAGAACCACTCGGCTGATCCTTCTTCAATATGCCCTTCACCAACATGCAGTGTTTCCTTGATTGAATTAGCTCTAACACCAATATTTGCGTCTAGAGCCTTTGCATTGAGGGCTATCTGAAAACGGCTGTGGCGCTGAAGTTGCCTGTGAATGTGGAGTTGGTGGCATGTGAAACCCGCATGTGGAGCATTCGTTTGTGTGGGATGCTCACCAAGCATGGTTTCAGTCCTAGGCACTCAAAGGGCACTAAGCATAGAGTGTGAAAAGTGAGTTTCCTTGAGAGCTGCTTGGAAGCTTGATGGTGCGTGAAGTTAGTGAGCCAAATGGAGTTGTTCTCCCACAAGAACCACTCAGCTGATTCTTCTTCAATATGTCCTTCACCAACATGCATTGTTTCCTTGATTGAATTAGCTCTCACACCAATATTTGCGTCTAGAGCCTTTGCATTGAGGGCTACCTGAAAACGGCTGTGGCGCTGAAGGTGCCTGTGAATGTGGAGTTGGTGGCATGTGAAACCCGCATGTGGAGAATTCATTCGTTTGTGTGGGATGCTCTACCAGGTTCATTCCTAGAAAATGCACTCAAAGGGCACTAAGCATAGAGTGTGAAAACTGAGTTTCCTTGAGAGCTGCTTGGAAGCCTGATGGTGTGTGAAGTTAGTGAGCCAAATGGAGTTGTTCTCCCACAAGTACCACTCGGTTGATTCTTCTTCAATATGCCCTTCACCAACATGCAGTGTTTCCTTGATTGAATTTGCTCTCGCACCAATATTTGCGTCTAGAGCCTTTGCATTGAGGGCTATCTGAAAACGGCTGTGGCGCTGAAGTTGCCTGTGAATGTGGAGTTGGTGGCATGTGAAACCCGCATGTGGAGCATTCGTTTGTGTGGGATGTTGACCAAGCATCATTTCAGTCCTAGGCACTCAAAGGGCACTAAGCATAGAGTGTGAAAACTGAGTTTCCTTGAGAGCTGCTTGGAAGCCTGATGGTGTGTGAAGTTAGTGAGCCAAATGGAGTTGTTCTCCCACAAGAACCACTCGGCTGATCCTTTAATATGCCCTTCACCAACATGCAGTGTTTCCTTGATTGAATTAGCTCTCACACCAATATTTGCGTCTAGAGCCTTTGCATTGAGGGCTATCTGAAAACGGCTGTGGCGCTGAAGTTGCCTGTGAATGTGGAGTTGGTGGCATGTGAAACCCGCATGTGGAGCATTCGTTTGTGTGGGATGCTCTACCAGGTTCATTCCTAGAAAATGCACTCAAAGGGCACTAAGCATAGAGTGTGAAAACTGAGTTTCCTTGAGAGCTGCTTGGAAGCCTGATGGTGTGTGAAGTTAGTGAGCCAAATGGAGTTGTTCTCCCAAAAGAACCACTCGGCTGATTCTTCTTCAATATGCCCTTCACCAACATGCAGTGTTTCCTTGATTGAATTTGCTCTCGCACCAATATTTGCGTCTAGAGCCTTTGCATTGAGGGCTATCTGAAAACGGCTGTGGCGCTGAAGTTGCCTGTGAATGTGGAGTTGGTGGCATGTGAAACCCGCATGTGCAGCATTCGTTTGTGTGGGATGCTCACCAAGCTTCATTTCAGTCCTAGGCACTCAAAGGGCACTAAGCATAGAGTGTGAAAACTGAGTTTCCTTGAGAGCTGCTTGGAAGCCTGATGGTGTGTGAAGTTAGTGAGCCAAATGGAGTTGTTCTCCCACAAGAACCACTCGGCTGATTCTTCTTCAATATGCCCTTCACCAACATGCAGTGTTTCCTTGATTGAATTAGCTCTAACACCAATATTTGCGTCTAGAGCCTTTGCATTGAGGGCTATCTGAAAACGGCTGTGGCGCTGAAGTTGCCTGTGAATGTGGAGTTGGTGGCATGTGAAACCCGCATGTGGAGCATTCGTTTGTGTGGGATGCTCACCAAGCATGGTTTCAGTCCTAGGCACTCAAAGGGCACTAAGCATAGAGTGTGAAAAGTGAGTTTCCTTGAGAGCTGCTTGGAAGCTTGATGGTGCGTGAAGTTAGTGAGCCAAATGGAGTTGTTCTCCCACAAGAACCACTCAGCTGATCCTTCTTCAATATGTCCTTCACCAACATGCATTGTTTCCTTGATTGAATTAGCTCTCACACCAATATTTGCGTCTAGAGCCTTTGCATTGAGGGCTACCTGAAAACGGCTGTGGCGCTGAAGGTGCCTGTGAATGTGGAGTTGGTGGCATGTGAAACCCGCATGTGGAGAATTCATTCGTTTGTGTGGGATGCTCTACCAGGTTCATTCCTAGAAAATGCACTCAAAGGGCACTAAGCATAGAGTGTGAAAACTGAGTTTCCTTGAGAGCTGCTTGGAAGCCTGATGGTGTGTGAAGTTAGTGAGCCAAATGGAGTTGTTGTCCCACAAGAACCACTCGGCTGATCCTTTAATATGCCCTTCACCAACATGCAGTGTTTCCTTGATTGAATTAGCTCTCACACCAATATTTGCGTCTAGAGCCTTTGCATTGAGGCTATCTGAAAACGGCTGTGGCGCTGAAGTTGCCTGTGAATGTGGAGTTGGTGGCATGTGAAACCCGCATGTGGAGCATTCGTTTGTGTGGGATGCTCTACCAGGTTCATTCCTAGAAAATGCACTCAAAGGGCACTAAGCATAGAGTGTGAAAACTGAGTTTCCTTGAGAGCTGCTTGGAAGCCTGATGGTGTGTGAAGTTAGTGAGCCAAATGGAGTTGTTCTCCCACAAGAACCACTCGGCTGATT
>NW_026699628.1:0-45539 GCF_030435755.1 Ochotona princeps
TGAGCCAAATGGAGTTGTTCTCCCACAAGAACCACTCGGCTGATCCTTCTTCAATATTTCCTTCTTCACCAACATGCAGTGTTTCCTTGATTGAATTATCCCCCACACCAATATTTGCGTCTAGAGCCTTTGCATTGAGGGCTATCTGAAAACATCTGTGGCGCTGTAGTTGCCTGTCAATGTGGAGTTGGTGGCATGTGAAACCCGCATGTGGAGCATTCGTTTGTGTGGGATGCTCTACCAGGTTCATTCCTAGATAATGCACTCAAAGGGCACTAAGCATAGAGTGTGAAAACTGAGTTTCCTTGAGAGCTGCTTGGAAGCCTGATGGTGTGTGAAGTTAGTGAGCCAAATGGAGTTGTTCTCCCACAAGAACCACTCGGCTGATCCTTCTTCAATATGCCCTTCACCAACATGTAGTGTTTCCTTGATTGAATTAGCTCTCACACCAATATTTGCGTCTAGAGCCTTTGCATTGAGGGCTATCTGAAAACGGCTGTGGCGCTGAAGTTGCCTGTGAATGTGGAGTTGGTGGCATGTGAAACCCGCATGTGGAGCATTCGTTTGTGTGGGATTCTCACCAAGCATCATGTCAGTCCTAGGCACTCAAAGGGCACTAAGCATAGAGTGTGAAAACTGAGTTTCCTTGAGAACTCCTTGGAAGCCTGATGGTGTGTGAAGTTAGTGAGCCAAATGGAGTTGTTCTCCCACAAGAACCACTCGGTTGATACTTCTTCAATATGCCCTTCACCAACATGCAGTGTTTCCTTGATTGAATTAGCTCTCACACCAATATTTGCGTCTAGAGCCTTTGCATTGAGGGCTATCTGAAAACGGCTGTGGCGCTGAAGTTGCCTGTGAATGTGGAGTTGGTGGCATGTGAAACCCGAATGTGGAGCATTCGTTTGTGTCGGATGCTCTACCAGGTTCATTCCTAGATAATACACTCAAAGGGCACTAAGCATAGAGTGTGAAAACTGAGTTTCCTTGAGAGCTGCTTGGAAGCCTGATGGTGTGTGAAGTTAGTGAGCCAAATGGAGTTGTTCTCCCACAAGAACCACTCGGCTGATCCTTCTTCAATATGCCCTTCACCAACATGCAGTGTTTCCTTGATTGAATTAGCTCTCACACCAATATTTGCGTCTAGAGCCTTTGCATTGAGGGCTATCTGAAAACGGCTGTGGCGCTGAAGTTGCCTGTGAATGTGGAGTTGGTGGCATGTGAAACCCGCATGTGGAGCATTCGTTTGTGTGGGAAGCTCACCAAGCTTCATTTCAGCGCTAGTTACTCAAAGGGCACTAAGCATAGAGTGTGAAAACTGAGTTTCCTTGAGAACTGCTTGGAAGCCTGATGGTGTGTGAAGTTAGTGAGCCAAATGGAGTTGTTCTCCCACAAGAACCACTCGGCTGATCCTTCTTCAATATGCCCTTCACCAACATGCAGTGTTTCCTTGATTGAATTAGCTCTCACACCAATATTTGCGTCTAGAGCCTTTGCATTGAGGACTATCTGAAAACGGCTGTGGCGCTGAAGTTGCCTGAGAATGTGGAGTTGGTGGCATGTGAAACCCGCATGTGGAGCATTCGTTTGTGTGGGATGTTCTACCAGGTTCATTCCTAGATAATGCACTCAAAGGGCACTAAGCATAGAGTGTGAAAACTGAGTTTCCTTGAGAGCTGCTTGGAAGCCTGATGGTGTGTGAAGTTAGTGAGCCAAATGGAGTTGTTCTCCCACAAGAACCACTCGGCTGATCCTTCTTCAATATGCCCTTCACCAACATGCAGTGTTTCCTTGATTGAATTAACTCTCACACCAATATTTGCGTCTAGAGCCTTTGCATTGAGGGCTATCTGAAAAAGGCTGTGGTGCTGAAGTTGCCTGTAAATGTGGAGTTGGTGGCATGTGAAACCCGCATGTGGAGCATTCGTTTGTGTGGGATGCTCTACCAGGTTCATTTCAATCCTAGGCACTCAAAGGGCACTAAGCATAGAGTGTGAAAACTGAGTTTCCTTGAGAGCTGCTTGGAAGCCTGATGGTGTGTGAAGTTAGTGAGCCAAATGGAGTTGTTCTCCCACAAGAACCACTCGGCTGATCCTTCTTCAATATGCCCTTCACCAACATGCAGTGTTTCCTTGATTGAATTAGCTCTCACACCAATATTTGTGTCTAGAGCCTTTGCATTGAGGGCTATCTGAAAACGGCTGTGGCGCTGAAGTTGCCTGTGAATGTGGAGTTGGTGGCATGTGAAACCCGCATGTGGAGCATTCGTTTGTGTGGGATGCTCACCAAGCATCATGTCAGTCCTAGGCACTCAAAGGGCACTAAGCATAGAGTGTGAAAACTGAGTTTCCTTGAGAGCTGCTTGGAAGCCTGATGGTGTGTGAAGTTAGTGAGCCAAATGGAGTTGTTCTCCCACAAGAACCACTCGGCTGATCCTTCTTCAATATGCCCTTCACCAACATGCAGTGTTTCCTTGATTGAATTAGCTCTCACACCAATATTTGCGTCTAGAGCCTTTGCATTGAGGGCTATCTGAAAACGGCTGTGGCACTGAAGTTGCCTGAGAATGTGGAGTTGGTGGCATGTGAAACCCGCATGTGGAGCATTCGTTTGTGTGGGATGCTCTACCAGGTTCATTCCTAGATAATGCACTCAAAGGGCACTAAGCATAGAGTGTGAAAACTGAGTTTCCTTGAGAGCTGCTTGGAAGCCTGATGGTGTGTGAAGTTAGTGAGCCAAATGGAGTTGTTCTCCCACAAGAACCACTCGGCTGATCCTTCTTCAATATGCCCTTCACCAACATGCAGTGTTTCCTTGATTGAATTAGCTCTCACACCAATATTTGCGTCTAGAGCCTTTGCATTGAGGACTATCTGAAAACGGCTGTGGCGCTGAAGTTGCCTGTGAATGTGGAGTTGGTGGCATGTGAAACCCGCATGTGGAGCATTCGTTTGTGTGGCATGCTCTACCAGGTTCATTGCTAGATAATGCACTCAAAGGGCACTAAGCATAGAGTGTGAAAACTGAGTTTCCTTGAGAGCTGCTTGGAAGCCTGATGGTGTGTGAAGTTAGTGAGCCAAATGGAGTTGTTCTCCCACAAGAACCACTCGGCTGATCCTTCTTCAATATGCCCTTCACCAACATGCAGTGTTTCCTTGATTGAATTAGCTCTCACACCAATATTTGCGTCTAGAGCCTTTGCATTGAGGGCTATCTGAAAACGGCTGTGGCGCTGAAGTTGCCTGTGAATGTGGAGTTGGTGGCATGTGAAACCCGCATGTGGAGCATTCGTTTGTGTGGGATGCTCTACCAGGTTCATTCCTAGATAATGCACTCAAAGGGCACTAAGCATAGAGTGTGAAAACTGAGTTTCCTTGAGAGCTGCTTGGAAGCCTGATGGTGTGTGAAGTTAGTGAGCCAAATGGAGTTGTTCTCCCACAAGAACCACTTGGCAGATCCTTCTTCAATATGCCCTTCACCAACATGCAGTGTTTCCTTGATTGAATTAGCTCTCACACCAATATTTGTGTCTAGAGCCTTTGCATTGAGGGCTATCTGAAAACGGCTGTGGCGCTGAAGTTGCCTGTGAATGTGGAGTTGGTGGCATGTGAAACCCGCATGTGGAGCATTCGTTTGTGTGGGATGCTCTACCAGCTTCATTTCAGTCCTAGGCACTCAGAGGGCACTAAGCATAGAGTGTGAAAACTGAGTTTCCTTGAGAGCTGCTTGGAAGCCTGATGGTGTGTGAAGTTAGTGAGCCAAATGGAGTTGTTCTCCCACAAGAACCACTTGGCTGATCCTTCTTCAATATTTCCTTCTTCACCAACATGCAGTGTTTCCTTGATTGAATTATCCCCCACACCAATATTTGCGTCTAGAGCCTTTGCATTGAGGGCTATCTGAAACAGCTGTGGCGCTGTAGTTGCCTGTGAATGTGGAGTTGGTGGCATGTGAAACCCGCATGTGGAGCATTCGTTTGTGTGGGATGCTCTACCAGGTTCATTCCTAGATAATGCACTCAAAGGGCACTAAGCATAGAGTGTGAAAACTGAGTTTCCTTGAGAGCTGCTTGGAAGCCTGATGGTGTGTGAAGTTAGTGAGCCAAATGGAGTTGTTCTCCCACAAGAACCACTCGGCTGATCCTTCTTCAATATGCCCTTCACCAACATGTAGTGTTTCCTTGATTGAATTAGCTCTCACACCAATATTTGCGTCTAGAGCCTTTGCATTGAGGGCTATCTGAAAACGGCTGTGGCGCTGAAGTTGCCTGTGAATGTGGAGTTGGTGGCATGTGAAACCCGCATGTGGAGCATTCGTTTGTGTGGGATTCTCACCAAGCATCATGTCAGTCCTAGGCACTCAAAGGGCACTAAGCATAGAGTGTGAAAACTGAGTTTCCTTGAGAACTCCTTGGAAGCCTGATGGTGTGTGAAGTTAGTGAGCCAAATGGAGTTGTTCTCCCACAAGAACCACTCGTTTGATCCTTCTTCAATATGCCCTTCACCAACATGCAGTGTTTCCTTGATTGAATTAGCTCTCACACCAATATTTGCGTCTAGAGCCTTTGCATTGAGGGCTATCTGAAAACGGCTGTGGCGCTGAAGTTGCCTGTGAATGTGGAGTTGGTGGCATGTGAAACCCGAATGTGGAGCATTCGTTTGTGTCGGATGCTCTACCAGGTTCATTCCTAGATAATACACTCAAAGGGCACTAAGCATAGAGTGTGAAAACTGAGTTTCCTTGAGAGCTGCTTGGAAGCCTGATGGTGTGTGAAGTTAGTGAGCCAAATGGAGTTGTTCTCCCACAAGAACCACTCGGCTGATCCTTCTTCAATATGCCCTTCACCAACATGCAGTGTTTCCTTGATTGAATTAGCTCTCACACCAATATTTGCGTCTAGAGCCTTTGCATTGAGGGCTATCTGAAAACGGCTGTGGCGCTGAAGTTGCCTGTGAATGTGGAGTTGGTGGCATGTGAAACCCGCATGTGGAGCATTCGTTTGTGTGGGAAGCTCACCAAGCTTCATTTCAGCGCTAGTTACTCAAAGGGCACTAAGCATAGAGTGTGAAAACTGAGTTTCCTTGAGAACTGCTTGGAAGCCTGATGGTGTGTGAAGTTAGTGAGCCAAATGGAGTTGTTCTCCCACAAGAACCACTCGGCTGATCCTTCTTCAATATGCCCTTCACCAACATGCAGTGTTTCCTTGATTGAATTAGCTCTCACACCAATATTTGCGTCTAGAGCCTTTGCATTGAGGACTATCTGAAAATGGCTGTGGCGCTGAAGTTGCCTGTGAATGTGGAGTTGGTGGCATGTGAAACCCGCATGTGGAGCATTCGTTTGTGTGGGATGTTCTACCAGGTTCATTCCTAGATAATGCACTCAAAGGGCACTAAGCATAGAGTGTGAAAACTGAGTTTCCTTGAGAGCTGCTTGGAAGCCTGATGGTGTGTGAAGTTAGTGAGCCAAATGGAGTTGTTCTCCCACAAGAACCACTCGGCTGATCCTTCTTCAATATGCCCTTCACCAACATGCAGTGTTTCCTTGATTGAATTAGCTCTCACACCAATATTTGTGTCTAGAGCCTTTGCATTGAGGGCTATCTGAAAACGGCTGTGGCGCTGAAGTTGCCTGTCAATGTGGAGTTGGTGGCATGTGAAACCCGCATGTGGAGCATTCGTTTGTGTGGGATGCTCACCAAGCATCATGTCAGTCCTAGGCACTCAAAGGGCACTAAGCATAGAGTGTGAAAACTGAGTTTCCTTGAGAGCTGCTTGGAAGCCTGATGGTGTGTGAAGTTAGTGAGCCAAATGGAGTTGTTCTCCCACAAGAACCACTCGGCTGATCCTTCTTCAATATGCCCTTCACCAACATGCAGTGTTTCCTTGATTGAATTAGCTCTCACACCAATATTTGCGTCTAGAGCCTTTGCATTGAGGGCTATCTGAAAACGGCTGTGGCACTGAAGTTGCCTGAGAATGTGGAGTTGGTGGCATGTGAAACCCGCATGTGGAGCATTCGTTTGTGTGGGATGCTCTACCAGGTTCATTCCTAGATAATGCACTCAAAGGGCACTAAGCATAGAGTGTGAAAACTGAGTTTCCTTGAGAGCTGCTTGGAAGCCTGATGGTGTGTGAAGTTAGTGAGCCAAATGGAGTTGTTCTCCCACAAGAACCACTCGGCTGATCCTTCTTCAATATGCCCTTCACCAACATGCAGTGTTTCCTTGATTGAATTAGCTCTCACACCAATATTTGCGTCTAGAGCCTTTGCATTGAGGACTATCTGAAAACGGCTGTGGCGCTGAAGTTGCCTGTGAATGTGGAGTTGGTGGCATGTGAAACCCGCATGTGGAGCATTCGTTTGTGTGGGATGTTCTACCAGGTTCATTCCTAGATAATGCACTCAAAGGGCACTAAGCATAGAGTGTGAAAACTGAGTTTCCTTGAGAGCTGCTTGGAAGCCTGATGGTGTGTGAAGTTAGTGAGCCAAATGGAGTTGTTCTCCCACAAGAACCACTCGGCTGATCCTTCTTCAATATGCCCTTCACCAACATGCAGTGTTTCCTTGATTGAATTAGCTCTCACACCAATATTTGCGTCTAGAGCCTTTGCATTGAGGGCTATCTGAAAACGGCTGTGGTGCTGAAGTTGCCTGTAAATGTGGAGTTGGTGGCATGTGAAACCCGCATGTGGAGCATTCGTTTGTGTGGGATGCTCTACCAGGTTCATTTCAGTCCTAGGCACTCAAAGGGCACTAAGCATAGAGTGTGAAAACTGAGTTTCCTTGAGAGCTGCTTGGAAGCCTGATGGTGTGTGAAGTTAGTGAGCCAAATGGAGTTGTTCTCCCACAAGAACCACTCGGCTGATCCTTCTTCAATATGCCCTTCACCAACATGCAGTGTTTCCTTGATTGAATTAGCTCTCACACCAATATTTGTGTCTAGAGCCTTCGCATTGAGGGCTATCTGAAAACGGCTGTGGCGCTGAAGTTGCCTGTCAATGTGGAGTTGGTGGCATGTGAAACCCGCATGTGGAGCATTCGTTTGTGTGGGATGCTCACCAAGCATCATGTCAGTCCTAGGCACTCAAAGGGCACTAAGCATAGAGTGTGAAAACTGAGTTTCCTTGAGAGCTGCTTGGAAGCCTGATGGTGTGTGAAGTTAGTGAGCCAAATGGAGTTGTTCTCCCACAAGAACCACTCGGCTGATCCTTCTTCAATATGCCCTTCACCAACATGCAGTGTTTCCTTGATTGAATTAGCTCTCACACCAATATTTGCGTCTAGAGCCTTTGCATTGAGGGCTATCTGAAAACGGCTGTGGCACTGAAGTTGCCTGAGAATGTGGAGTTGGTGGCATGTGAAACCCGCATGTGGAGCATTCGTTTGTGTGGGATGCTCTACCAGGTTCATTCCTAGATAATGCACTCAAAGGGCACTAAGCATAGAGTGTGAAAACTGAGTTTCCTTGAGAGCTGCTTGGAAGCCTGATGGTGTGTGAAGTTAGTGAGCCAAATGGAGTTGTTCTCCCACAAGAACCACTCGGCTGATCCTTCTTCAATATGCCCTTCACCAACATGCAGTGTTTCCTTGATTGAATTAGCTCTCACACCAATATTTGCGTCTAGAGCCTTTGCATTGAGGGCTATCTGAAAACGGCTGTGGCGCTGAAGTTGCCTGTGAATGTGGAGTTGGTGGCATGTGAAACCCGCATGTGGAGCATTCGTTTGTGTGGGATGCTCTACCAGGTTAATTCCTAGATAATGCACTCAAAGGGCACTAAGCATAGAGTGTGAAAACTGAGTTTCCTTGAGAGCTGCTTGGAAGCCTGATGGTGTGTGAAGTTAGTGAGCCAAATGGAGTTGTTCTCCCACAAGAACCACTCGGCTGATCCTTCTTCAATATGCCCTTCACCAACATGCAGTGTTTCCTTGATTGAATTAGCTCTCACACCAATATTTGCGTCTAGAGCCTTTGCATTGAGGGCTATCTGAAAACGGCTGTGGCGCTGAAGTTGCCTGTGAATGTGGAGTTGGTGGCATGTGAAACCCGCATGTGGAGCATTCGTTTGTGTGGGATGCTCTACCAGGTTCATTCCTAGATAATACACTCAAAGGGCACTAAGCATAGAGTGTGAAAACTGAGTTTCCTTGAGAGCTGCTTGGAAGCCTGATGGTGTGTGAAGTTAGTGAGCCAAATGGAGTTGTTCTCCCACAAGAACCACTCGGCTGATCCTTCTTCAATATGCCCTTCACCAACATGCAGTGTTTCCTTGATTGAATTAGCTCTCACACCAATATTTGCGTCTAGAGCCTTTGCATTGAGGGCGATCTGAAAACGACTGTGGCGCTGAAGTTGCCTGTGAATGTGGAGTTGGTGGCATGTGAAACCCGCATGTGGAGCATTCGTTTGTGTGGGATGCTCTACCAGGTTCATTCCTAGATAATACACTCAAAGGGCACTAAGCATAGAGTGTGAAAACTGAGTTTCCTTGAGAGCTGCTTGGAAGCCTGATGGTGTGTGAAGTTAGTGAGCCAAATGGAGTTGTTCTCCCACAAGAACCACTCGGCTGATCCTTCTTCAATATGCCCTTCACCAACATGCAGTGTTTCCTTGATTGAATTAGCTCTCACACCAATATTTGCGTCTAGAGCCTTTGCATTGAGGGCTATCTGAAAACGGCTGTGGCACTGAAGTTGCCTGAGAATGTGGAGTTGGTGGCATGTGAAACCCGCATGTGGAGCATTCGTTTGTGTGGGATGCTCTACCAGGTTCATTCCTAGATAATGCACTCAAAGGGCACTAAGCATAGAGTGTGAAAACTGAGTTTCCTTGAGAGCTGCTTGGAAGCCTGATGGTGTGTGAAGTTAGTGAGCCAAATGGAGTTGTTCTCCCACAAGAACCACTCGGCTGATCCTTCTTCAATATGCCCTTCACCAACATGCAGTGTTTCCTTGATTGAATTAGCTCTCACACCAATATTTGCGTCTAGAGCCTTTGCATTGAGGGCTATGTGAAAACGGCTGTGGCGCTGAAGTTGCCTGTGAATGTGGAGTTGGTGGCATGTGAAACCCGCATGTGGAGCATTCGTTTGTGTGGGATGCTCTACCAGGTTCATTCCTAGATAATGCACTCAAAGGGCACTAAGCATAGAGTGTGAAAACTGAGTTTCCTTGAGAGCTGCTTGGAAGCCTGATGGTGTGTGAAGTTAGTGAGCCAAATGGAGTTGTTCTCCCACAAGAACCACTCGGCTGATCCTTCTTCAATATGCCCTTCACCAACATGCAGTGTTTCCTTGATTGAATTAGCTCTCACACCAATATTTGCGTCTAGAGCCTTTGCATTGAGGGCTATCTGAAAACGGCTGTGGCGCTGAAGTTGCCTGTGAATGTGGAGTTGGTGGCATGTGAAACCCGCATGTGGAGCATTCGTTTGTGTGGGATGCTCTACCAGGTTCATTCCTAGATAATACACTCAAAGGGCACTAAGCATAGAGTGTGAAAACTGAGTTTCCTTGAGAGCTGCTTGGAAGCCTGATGGTGTGTGAAGTTAGTGAGCCAAATGGAGTTGTTCTCCCACAAGAACCACTCGGCTGATCCTTCTTCAATATGCCCTTCACCAACATGCAGTGTTTCCTTGATTGAATTAGCTCTCACACCAATATTTGCGTCTAGAGCCTTTGCATTGAGGGCGATCTGAAAACGACTGTGGCGCTGAAGTTGCCTGTGAATGTGGAGTTGGTGGCATGTGAAACCCGCATGTGGAGCATTCGTTTGTGTGGGATGCTCTACCAGGTTCATTCCTAGATAATACACTCAAAGGGCACTAAGCATAGAGTGTGAAAACTGAGTTTCCTTGAGAGCTGCTTGGAAGCCTGATGGTGTGTGAAGTTAGTGAGCCAAATGGAGTTGTTCTCCCACAAGAACCACTCGGCTGATCCTTCTTCAATATGCCCTTCACCAACAAGCAGTGTTTCCTTGATTGAATTAGCTCTCACACCAATATTTGCGTCTAGAGCCTTTGCATTGAGGGCTATCTGAAAATGGTTGTGGCGCTGAAGCTGCCTGTGAATGTGGAGTTGGTGGCACATGAAACCCGCATGTGGAGCATTCGTTTGTGTGGGATGCTCACCAAGCTTCATTTCAATCCTAGGCACTCAAAGGGCACTAAGCATAGAGTGTGAAAACTGAGTTTCCTTGAGAGCTGCTTGGAAGCCTGATGGTGTGTGAAGTTAGTGAGCCAAATGGAGTTGTTCTCCCACAAGAACCACTCGGCCGATCCTTCTTCAATATGCCCTTCACCAACATGCAGTGTTTCCTTGATTGAATTAGCTCTCACACCAATATTTGCGTCTAGAGCCTTTGCATTGAGGGCTATCTGAAAACGGCTGTGGTGCTGAAGTTGCCTGTAAATGTGGAGTTGGTGGCATGTGAAACCCGCATGTGGAGCATTCGTTTGTGTGGGATGCTCTACCAGGTTCATTTCAGTCTTAGGCACTCAAAGGGCACTAAGCATAGAGTGTGAAAACTGAGTTTCCTTGAGAGCTGCTTGGAAGCCTGATGGTGTGTGAAGTTAGTGAGCCAAATGGAGTTGTTCTCCCACAAGAATCACTCGGCCGATCCTTTTCAATATGCCCTTCACCAACATGCAGTGTTTCCTTGATTGAATTAGCTCTCACACCAATATTTGCGTCTAGAGCCTTTGCATTGAGGACTATCTGAAAACGGCTGTGGCGCTGAAGTTGCCTGTTAATGTGGAGTTGGTGGCATGTGAAACCCGCATGTGGAGCATTCGTTTGTGTGGGATATTCTACCAGGTTCATTCCTAGACAATGCACTCAAAGGGCACTAAGCATAGAGTGTGAAAACTGAGTTTCCTTGAGAGCTGCTTGGAAGCCTGATGGTGTGTGAAGTTAGTGAGCCAAATGGAGTTGTTCTCCCACAAGAACCACTCGGCTGATCCTTCTTCAATATGCCCTTCACCAACATGCAGTGTTTCCTTGATTGAATTAGCTCTCACACAAATATTTGCGTCTAGAGCCTTTGCATTGAGGGCTATCTGAAAACGGCTGTGGTGCTGAAGTTGCCTGTAAATGTGGAGTTGGTGGCATGTGAAACCCGCATGTGGAGCATTCGTTTGTGTGGGATGCTCTACCAGGTTCATTGCAGTCCTAGGCACTCAAAGGGCACTAAGCATAGAGTGTGAAAACTGAGTTTCCTTGAGAGCTGCTTGGAAGCCTGATGGTGTGTGAAGTTAGTGAGCCAAATGGAGTTGTTCTCCCACAAGAACCACTCGGCTGATCCTTCTTCAATATGCCCTTCACCAACATGCAGTGTTTCCTTGATTGAATTAGCTCTCACACCAATATTTGCGTCTAGAGCCTTTGCATTGAGGGCTATCTGAAAACGGCTGTGGCGCTGAAGTTGCGTGTGAATGTGGAGTTGGTGGCATGTGAAACCCGCATGTGGAGCATTCGTTTGTGTGGGATGCTCTACCAGGTTCATTCCTAGATAATGCACTCAAAGGGCACTAAGCATAGAGTGTGAAAACTGAGTTTCCTTGAGAGCTGCTTGGAAGCCTGTTGGTGTGTGAAGTTAGTGAGCCAAATGAAGTTGTTCTCCCACAAGAACCACTCGGCTGATCCTTCTTCAATATGCCCTTCACCAACAAGCAGTGTTTCCTTGATTGAATTAGCTCTCATACCAATATTTGCGTCTAGAGCCTTTGCATTGAGGGCTATCTGAAAATGGCTGTGGCGCTGAAGTTGCCTGTGAATGTGGAGTTGGTGGCATGTGAAACCCGCCTGTGGAGCATTCGTTTGTGTGGGATGCTCACCAAGCATCATTTCAGTGCTTTGTACTCAACGGGCACTAAGCATAGAGTGTGAAAACTGAGTTTCCTTGAGAGCTGCTTGGAAGCCTGATGGTGTGTGAAGTTAGTGAGCCAAATGGAGTTGTTCTCCCACAAGAACCACTCGGCTGATCCTTCTTCAATATGCCCTTCACCAACATGCAGTGTTTCCTTGATTGAATTAGCTCTCACACCAATATTTGCGTCTAGAGCCTTTGCATTGAGGGCTATCTGAAAACGGCTGTGGCGCTGAAGTTGCCTGTGAATGTGGAGTTGGTGGCATGTGAAACCCGCATGTGGAGCATTCGTTTGTGTGGGATGCTCTACCATGCTTCATTTCAGTCCTAGGCACTCAAAGGGCACTAAGCATAGAGTGTGAAAACTGAGTTTCCTTGAGAGCTGCTTGGAAGCCTGATGGTGTGTGAAGTTAGTGAGCCAAATGGAGTTGTTCTCCCACAAGAACCACTCGGCTGATCCTTCTTCAATATGCCCTTCACCAACATGCAGTGTTTCCTTGATTGAATTAGCTCTCACACCAATATTTGCGTCTAGAGCCTTTGCATTGAGGGCTATCTGAAAACGGCTGTGGCACTGAAGTTGCCTGAGAATGTGGAGTTGGTGGCATGTGAAACCCGCATGTGGAGCATTCGTTTGTGTGGGATGCTCTACCAGGTTCATTCCTAGATAATGCACTCAAAGGGCACTAAGCCTAGAGTGTGAAAACTGAGTTTCCTTGAGAGCTGCTTGGAAGCCTGATGGTGTGTGAAGTTAGTGAGCCAAATGGAGTTGTTCTCCCACAAGAACCACTCGGCTGATCCTTCTTCAATATGCCCTTCACCAACATGCAGTGTTTCCTTGATTGAATTAGCTCTCACACCAATATTTGCGTCTAGAGCCTTTGCATTGAGGGCTATCTGAAAACGGCTGTGGCGCTGAAGTTGCCTGTGAATGTGGAGTTGGTGGCATGTGAAAACCGCATGTGGAGCATTCGTTTGTGTGGGATGCTCTACCAGGTTAATTCCTAGATAATGCACTCAAAGGGCACTAAGCATAGAGTGTGAAAACTGAGTTTCCTTGAGAGCTGCTTGGAAGCCTGATGGTGTGTGAAGTTAGTGAGCCAAGTGAAGTTGTTCTCCCACAAGAACCACTCGGCTGATCCTTCTTCAATATGCCCTTCACCAACAAGCAGTGTTTCCTTGATTGAATTAGCTCTCATACCAATATTTGCGTCTAGAGCCTTTGCATTGAGGGCTATCAGAAAATGGCTGTGGCGCTGAAGTTGCCTGTGAATGTGGAGTTGGTGGCATGTGAAACCCGCATGTGGAGCATTCGTTTGTTTGGGATGCTCACCAAGCATCATTTCAGTGCTTTGTACTGAAAGGGGAACTAAGCATAGAGTGTGAAAACTGAGTTTCCTTGAGAGCTGCTTGGAAGCCTGATGGTGTGTGAAGTTAGTGAGCCAAATGGAGTTGTTCTCCCACAAGAACCACTCGGCTGATCCTTCTTCAATATGCCCTTCACCAACATGCAGTGTTTCCTTGATTGAATTAGCTCTCACACCAATATTTGCGTCTAGAGCCTTTGCATTGAGGACTATCTGAAAACGGCTGTGGCGCTGAAGTTGCCTGTGAATGTGGAGTTGGTGGCATGTGAAACCCGCATGTGGAGCATTCGTTTGTGTGGGATGCTCTACCAGGTTCATTCCTAGATAATGCACTCAAAGGGCACTAAGCATAGAGTGTGAAAACTGAGTTTCCTTGAGAGCTGCTTGGAAGCCTGATGGTTTGTGAAGTTAGTGAGCCAAATGGAGTTGTTCTCCCACAAGAACCACTCGGCTGATCCTTCTTCAATATGCCCTTCACCAACATGCAGTGTTTCCTTGATTGAATTAGCTCTCACACCAATATTTGCGTCTAGAGCCTTTGCATTGAGGGCTATCTGAAAACGGCTGTGGCGCTGAAGTTGCCTGTGAATGTGGAGTTGGTGGCATGTGAAACCCGCATGTGGAGCATTCGTTTGTGTGGGATGCTCTACCAGGTTCTTTTCAGTCCTATACACTCAAAGGGCACTAAGCATAGAGTGTGAAAACTGAGTTTCCTTGAGAGCTGCTTGGAAGCCTGATGGTGTGTGAAGTTAGTGAGCCAAATGGAGTTGTTCTCACACAAGAACCACTCGGCTGATCCTTCTTCAATATGCCCTTCACCAACATGCAGTGTTTCCTTGATTGAATTAGCTCTCACACCAATATTTGCTTCTAGAGCCTTTGCATTGAGGGCTATCTGAAAACGGCTGTGGCACTGAAGTTGCCTGAGAATGTGGAGTTGGTGGCATGTGAAACCCGCATGTGGAGCATTCGTTTGTGTGGGATGCTCTACCAGGTTCATTCCTAGATAATGCACTCAAAGGGCACTAAGCATAGAGTGTGAAAACTGAGTTTCCTTGAGAGCTGCTTGGAAGCCTGATGGTGTGTGAAGTTAGTGAGCCAAATGGAGTTGTTCTCCCACAAGAACCACTCGGCTGATCCTTCTTCAATATGCCCTTCACCAACATGCAGTGTTTCCTTGATTGAATTAGCTCTCACACCAATATTTGCGTCTAGAGCCTTTGCATTGAGGAGTATCTGAAAACGGCTGTGGCGCTGAAGTTGCCTGTGAATGTGGAGTTGGTGGCATGTGAAACCCGCATGTGGAGCATTCGTTTGTGTGGGATGCTCTACCAGGTTCATTCCTAGATAATGCACTCAAAGGGCACTAAGCATAGAGTGTGAAAACTGAGTTTCCTTGAGAGCTGCTTGGAAGCCTGATGGTGTGTGAAGTTAGTGAGCCAAATGGAGTTGTTCTCCCACAAGAACCACTCGGCTGATCCTTCTTCAATATGCCCTTCACCAACAAGCAGTGTTTCCTTGATTGAATTAGCTCTCACACCAATATTTGCGTCTAGAGCCTTTGCATTGAGGGCTATCTGAAAATGGCTGTGGCGCTGAAGTTGCCTGTGAATGTGGAGTTGGTGGCATGTGAAACCCGCATGTGGAGCATTCGTTTGTGTGGGATGCTCACCAAGCATCATTTCAGTCCTTTGTACTCAACGGGCACTAAGCATAGAGTGTGAAAACTGAGTTTCCTTGAGAGCTGCTTGGAAGCCTGATGGTGTGTGAAGTTAGTGAGCCAAATGGAGTTGTTCTCCCACAAGAACCACTCGGCTGATCCTTCTTCAATATGCCCTTCACCAACATGCAGTTTCCTTGATTGAATTAGCTCTGACACCAATATTTGTGTCTAGAGCCTTTGCATTGAGGGCTATCTGAAAACGGCTGTGGCGCTGAAGTTGCCTGTGAATGCGGAGTTGGTGGCATGTGAAAACCGCATGTGGAGCATTCGTTTGTGTGGGATGCTCTACCAGGTTCATTCCTAGATAATGCACTCAAAGGGCACTAAGCATAGAGTGTGAAAACTGAGTTTCCTTGAGAGCTGCTTGGAAGCCTGATGGTGTGTGAAGTTAGTGAGCCAAATGGAGTTGTTCTCCCACAAGAACCACTCGGCTGATCCTTCTTCAATATGCCATTCACCAACATGCAGTGTTTCCTTGATTGAATTAGCTCTCACACCAATATTTGCGTCTAGAGCCTTTGCATTGAGGGCTATCTGAAAACGGCTGTGGTGCTGAAGTTGCCTGTGAATGTGGAGTTGGTGGCATGTGAAACCCGCATGTGGAGCATTCGTTTGTGTGGGATGCTCACCAAGCTTCATTTCAGTCCTAGGCACTCAAAGGGCACTAAGCATAGAGTGTGAAAACTGAGTTTCCTTGAGAGCTGGTTGGAAGCCTGATGGTGTTTGAAGTTAGTGAGCCAAATGGAGTTGTTCTCGCACAAGAACCACTTGGCTGATCCTTCTTCAATATGCCCTTCACCAACATGCAGTGTTTCCTTGATTGAATTAGCTCTCACTCAAATATTTGCGTCTAGAGCCTTTGCATTGAGGGCTATCTGAAAACGGCTGTGGCACTGAAGTTGCCTGAGAATGTGGAGTTGGTGGCATGTGAAACCCGCATGTGGAGCATTCGTTTGTGTGGGATGCTCTACCAGGTTCATTCCTAGATAATGCACTCAAAGGGCACTAAGCATAGAGTGTGAAAACTGAGTTTCCTTGAGAGCTGCTTGGAAGCCTGATGGTGTGTGAAGTTAGTGAGCCAAATGGAGTTGTTCTCCCACAAGAACCACTCAGCTGATCCTTCTTCAATATGCCCTTCACCAACATGCAGTGTTTCCTTGATTGAATTAGCTCTCACACCAATATTTGCGTCTAGAGCCTTTGCATTGAGGGCTATCTGAAAACGGCTGTGGCGCTGAAGTTGCCTGTGAATGTGGAGTTGGTGGCATGTGAAACCCGCATGTGGAGCATTCGTTTGTGTAGGATGCTCTACCAGGTTCATTCCTAGATAATGCACTCAAAGGGCACTAAGCATAGAGTGTGAAAACTGAGTTTCCTTGAGAGCTGCTTGGAAGCCTGATGGTGTGTGAAGTTAGTGAGCCAAATGAAGTTGTTCTCCCACAAGAACCACTCGGCTGATCCTTCTTCAATATGCCCTTCACCAACAAGCAGTGTTTCCTTGATTGAATTAGCTCTCATACCAATATTTGCGTCTAGAGCCTTTGCATTGAGGGCTATCTGAAAACGGCTGTGGCGCTGAAGTTGCCTGTGAATGTGGAGTTGGTCGCATGTGATACCCGCATGTGGAGCATTCGTTTGTGTGGGATGCTCACCAAGCATCATTTCAGTCCTTTGTACTCAATGGGCACTAAGCATAGAGTGTGAAAACTGAGTTTCCTTGAGAGCTGCTTGGAAGCCTGATGGTGTGTGAAGTTAGTGAGCCAAATGGAGTTGTTCTCCCACAAGAACCACTCGGCTGATCCTTCTTCAATATGCGCTTCACCAACATGCAGTGTTTCCTTGATTGAATTAGCTCTCACACCAATATTTGCGTCTAGAGCCTTTGCATTGAGGAGTATCTGAAAACGGCTGTGGCGCTGAAGTTGCCTGTGAATGTGGAGTTGGTGGCATGTGAAACCCGCATATGGAGCATTCGTTTGTGTGGGATGTTCTACCAGGTTCATTCCTAGATAATGCACTCAAAGGGCACTAAGCATAGAGTGTGAAAACTGAGTTTCCTTGAGAGCTGCTTGGAAGCCTGATGGTGTGTGAAGTTAGTGAGCCAAATGGAGTTGTTCTCCCACAAGAACCACTCGGCTGATCCTTCTTCAATATGCCCTTTACCAACATGCAGTGTTTCCTTGATTGAATTAGCTCTCACACCAATATTTGCGTCTAGAGCCTTTGCATTGAGGGCTATCTGAAAACGGCTGTGGCGCTGAAGTTGCCTGTGAATGTGGAGTTGGTGGCATGTGAAACCCGCATGTGGAGCATTCGTTTGTGTGGGATGCTCTAACAGGTTCATTCCTAGATAATGCACTCAAAGGGCACTAAGCATAGAGTGTGAAAACTGAGTTTCCTTGAGAGCTGCTTGGAAGCCTGATGCTGTGTGAAGTTAGTGAGCCAAATGGAGTTGTTCTCCCACAAGAACCACTCGGCTGATCCTTCTTCAATATGCCCTTCACCAACATGCAGTGTTTCCTTGATTGAATTAGCTCTCATACCAATATTTGCGTGTAGAGCCTTTGCATTGAGGGCTATCTGAAAACGGCTGTGGCGCTGAAGTTGCCTGTGAATGTGGAGTTGGTGGCATGTGAAAACCGCATGTGGAGCATTCGTTTGTGTGGGATGCTCTACCAGGTTCATTCCTAGATAATGCACTCAAAGGGCACTAAGCATAGAGTGTGAAAACTGAGTTTCCTTGAGAGCTGCTTGGAAGCCTGATGGTGTGTGAAGTTAGTGAGCCAAATGGAGTTGTTCTCCCACAAGAACCACTCGGCTGGTCCTTCTTCAATATGCCCTTCACCAACATGCAGTGTTTCCTTGATTGAATTAGCTCTCACACCAATATTTGCGTCTAGAGCCTTTGCATTGAGGGCTATCTGAAAATGGCTGTGGCGCTGAAGTTGCCTGTGAATGTGGAGTTGGTGGCATGTGAAACCCGCATGTGGAGCATTCGTTTGTGTGGGATGCTCTACCAGGTTCATTCCTAGATAATGCACTCAAAGGGCACTAAGCATAGAGTGTGAAAACTGAGTTTCCTTGAGAGCTGCTTGGAAGCCTGATGGTGTGTGAAGTTAGTGAGCCAAATGGAGTTGTTCTCCCACAAGAACCACTTGGCTGATGCTTCTTCAATATGCCCTTCACCAACATGCAGTGTTTCCTTGATTGAATTAGCTCTCACACCAATATTTGCGTCTAGAGCCTTTGCATTGAGGGCTATCTGAAAACGGCTGTGGCGCTGAAGTTGCCTGTGAATGTGGAGTTGGTGGCATGTGAAACCCGCATGTGGAGCATTCGTTTGTGTGGGATGTTCTACCAGGTCCATTCCTAGATAATGCACTCAAAGGGCACTAAGCATAGAGTGTGAAAACTGAGTTTCCTTGAGAGCTGCTTGGAAGCCTGATGGTGTGTGAAGTTAGTGAGCCAAATGGAGTTGTTCTCCCACAAGAACCACTCGGCTGATCCTTCTTCAATATGCCCTTCACCAACATGCAGTGTTTCCTTGATTGAATTAGCTCTCACACCAATATTTGTGTCTAGAGCCTTTGCATTGAGGGCTATCTGAAAACGGCTGTGGCGCTGAAGTTGCCTGTGAATGTGGAGTTGGTGGCATGTGAAACCCGCATGTGGAGCATTCGTTTGTGTGGGATGCTCTACCAGGTTCATTCCTAGATAATGCACTCAAAGGGCACTAAGCATAGAGTGTGAAAACTGAGTTTCCTTGAGAGCTGCTTGGAAGCCTGATGGTGTGTGAAGTTAGTGAGCCAAATGGAGTTGTTCTCCCACAAGAACCACTCGGCTGATCCTTCTTCAATATGTCCTTCACCAACATGCAGTGTTTCCTCGATTGAATTAGCTCTCATACCAATATTTGCGTCTAGAGCCTTTGCATTGAGGGCTATCTGAAAACGGCTGTGGCGCTGAAGTTGCCTGTGAATGTGGAGTTGGTGGCATGTGAAACCCGCATGTGGAGCATTCGTTTGTGTGGGATGCTCACCAAGCATCATTTCAGTCCTTTGTACTCAATGGGCACTAAGCATAGAGTGTGAAAACTGAGTTTCCTTGAGAGCTGCTTGGAAGCCTGATGGTGTGTGAAGTTAGTGAGCCAAATGGAGTTGTTCTCCCACAAGAACCACTCGGCTGATCCTTCTTCAATATGCCCTTCACCAACATGCAGTGTTTCCTTGATTGAATTAGCTCTCACACCAATATTTGTGTCTAGAGCCTTTGCATTGAGGGCTATCTGAAAACGGCTGTGGCGCTGAAGTTGCCTGTGAATGTGGAGTTGGTGGCATGTGAAACCCGCATGTGGAGCATTCGTTTGTGTGGGATGCTCTACCAGGTTCATTCCTAGATAATGCACTCAAAGGGCACTAAGCATAGAGTGTGAAAACTGAGTTTCCTTGAGAGCTGCTTGGAAGCCTGATGGTGTGTGAAGTTAGTGAGCCAAATGGAGTTGTTCTCCCACAAGAACCACTCGGCTGATCCTTCTTCAATATGTCCTTCACCAACATGCAGTGTTTCCTCGATTGAATTAGCTCTCATACCAATATTTGCGTCTAGAGCCTTTGCATTGAGGGCTATCTGAAAACGGCTGTGGCGCTGAAGTTGCCTGTGAATGTGGAGTTGGTGGCATGTGAAACCCGCATGTGGAGCATTCGTTTGTGTGGGATGCTCACCAAGCATCATTTCAGTCCTTTGTACTCAATGGGCACTAAGCATAGAGTGTGAAAACTGAGTTTCCTTGAGAGCTGCTTGGAAGCCTGATGGTGTGTGAAGTTAGTGAGCCAAATGGAGTTGTTCTCCCACAAGAACCACTCGGCTGATCCTTCTTCAATATGCCCTTCACCAACATGCAGTGTTTCCTTGATTGAATTAGCTCTCACACCAATATTTGTGTCTAGAGCCTTTGCATTGAGGGCTATCTGAAAACGGCTGTGGCGCTGAAGTTGCCTGTGAATGTGGAGTTGGTGGCATGTGAAACCCGCATGTGGAGCATTCGTTTGTGTGGGATGCTCTACCAGGTTCATTCCTAGATAATGCACTCAAAGGGCACTAAGCATAGAGTGTGAAAACTGAGTTTCCTTGAGAGCTGCTTGGAAGCCTGATGGTGTGTGAAGTTAGTGAGCCAAATGGAGTTGTTCTCCCACAAGAACCACTCGGCTGATCCTTCTTCAATATGTCCTTCACCAACATGCAGTGTTTCCTCGATTGAATTAGCTCTCATACCAATATTTGCGTCTAGAGCCTTTGCATTGAGGGCTATCTGAAAACGGCTGTGGCGCTGAAGTTGCCTGTGAATGTGGAGTTGGTGGCATGTGAAACCCGCATGTGGAGCATTCGTTTGTGTGGGATGCTCACCAAGCATCATTTCAGTCCTTTGTACTCAATGGGCACTAAGCATAGAGTGTGAAAACTGAGTTTCCTTGAGAGCTGCTTGGAAGCCTGATGGTGTGTGAAGTTAGTGAGCCAAATGGAGTTGTTCTCCCACAAGAACCACTCGGCTGATCCTTCTTCAATATGCCCTTCACCAACATGCAGTGTTTCCTTGATTGAATTAGCTCTGACACCAATATTTGTGTCTAGAGCCTTTGCATTGAGGGCTATCTGAAAACGGCTGTGGCGCTGAAGTTGCCTGTGAATGTGGAGTTGGTGGCATGTGAAACCCGCCTGTGGAGCATTCGTTTGTGTGGGATGCTCTACCAGGTTCATTCCTAGATAATGCACTCAAAGGGCACTAAGCATAGAGTGTGAAAACTGAGTTTCCTTGAGAGCTGCTTGGAAGCCTGATGGTGTGTGAAGTTAGTGAGCCAAATGGAGTTGTTCTCCCACAAGAACCACTCAGCTGATCCTTCTTCAATATGCCCTTCACCAACATGCAGTGTTTCCTTGATTGAATTAGCTCTCACACCAATATTTGCGTCTAGAGCCTTTGCATTGAGGGCTATCTGAAAACGGCTGTGGCGCTGAAGTTGCCTGTGAATGTGGAGTTGGTGGCATGTGAAACCCGCCTGTGGAGCATTCGTTTGTGTGGGAGGCTGACCAAGCTTCATTTCAGCCCTAGGTACTCAAAGGGCACTAAGCATAGAGTGTGAAAACTGAGTTTCCTTGAGAGCTGCTTGGAAGCCTGATGGTGTGTGAAGTTAGTGAGCCAAATGGAGTTGTTCTCCCACAAGAACCACTCGGCTGATCCTTCTTCAATATGCCCTTCACCAACATGCAGTGTTTCCTTGATTGAATTAGCTCTGACACCAATATTTGTGTCTAGAGCCTTTGCATTGAGGGCTATCTGAAAACGGCTGTGGCGCTGAAGTTGCCTGTGAATGTGGAGTTGGTGGCATGTGAAACCCGCATGTGGAGCATTCGTTTGTGTGGGATGCTCTACCACGTTCATTCCTAGATAATGCACTCAAAGGGCACTAAGCAGAGAGTGTGAAAACTGAGTTTCCTTGAGAGCTGCTTGGAAGCCTGATGGTGTGTGAAGTTAGTGAGCCAAATGGAGTTGTTCTCCCACAAGAACCACTCGGCTGATCCTTCTTCAATATGCCCTTCACCAACATGCAGTGTTTCCTTGATTGAATTAGCTGTCACACAAATATTTGTGTCTAGAACCTTTGCATTGAGGGCTATCTGAAAACGGCTGTGGCGCTGAAGTTGCCTGTGAATGTGGAGTTGGTGGCATGTGAAACCCGCATGTGGAGCATTCGTTTGTGTGGGATGTTCTACCAGGTAAATTCATAGATAATGCACTCAAAGGGCATTAAGCATCTAGTGTGAAAACTGAGTTTCCTTGAGAGCTGCTTGGAAGCCTGATGGTGTGTGAAGTTAGTGAGCCAAATGGAGTTGTTCTCCCACAAGAACCACTCGGCTGATCCTTCTTCAATATGCCCTTCACCAACATGCAGTGTTTCCTTGATTGAATTAGCTCTCACACCAATATTTGCGTCTAGAGCCTTTGCATTGAGGGCTATCTGAAAACGGCTGTGGTGCTGAAGTTGCCTGTGAATGTGGAGTTGGTGGCATGTGAAACCCGCATGTGGAGCATTCGTTTGTGTGGGATGCTCTACCAGGTTCATTCCTAGACAATGCACTCAAAGGGCACTAAGCATAGAGTGTGAAAACTGAGTTTCCTTGAGAGCTGCTTGGAAGCCTGATGGTGTGTGAAGTTAGTGAGCCAAATGGAGTTGTTCTCCCACAAGAACCACTCAGCTGATCCTTCTTCAATATGCCCTTCACCAACATGCAGTGTTTCCTTGATTGAATTAGCTCTCACACCAATATTTGCGTCTAGAGCCTTTGCATTGAGGGCTATCTGAAAACGGCTGTGGCGCTGAAGTTGCCTGTGAATGTGGAGTTGGTGGCATGTGAAACCCGCCTGTGGAGCATTCGTTTGTGTGGGATGCTGACCAAGCTTCATTTCAGCCCTAGGTACTCAAAGGGCACTAAGCATAGAGTGTGAAAACTGAGTTTCCTTGAGAGCTGCTTGGAAGCCTGATGGTGTGTGAAGTTAGTGAGCCAAATGGAGTTGTTCTCCCACAAGAACCACTCGGCTGATCCTTCTTCAATATGCCCTTCACCAACATGCAGTGTTTCCTTGATTGAATTAGCTCTCACACCAATATTTGCGTCTAGAGCCTTTGCATTGAGGACTATCTGAAAACGGCTGTGGCGCTGAAGTTGCCTGTGAATGTGGAGTTGGTGGCATGTGAAACCCGCATGTGGAGCATTCGTTTGTGTGGGATGTTCTACCAGATTCATTCCTAGATAATGCACTCAAAGGGCACTAAGCATAGAGTGTGAAAACTGAGTTTCCTTGAGAGCTGCTTGGAAGCCTGATGGTGTGTGAAGTTAGTGAGCCAAATGGAGTTGTTCTCCCACAAGAACCACTCGGCTGATCCTTCTTCAATATGCCATTCACCAACATGCAATGTTTCCTTGATTGAATTAGCTCTCACACCAATATTTGCGTATAGAGCCTTAGCATTGAGGGCTATCTGAAAATGGCTGTGGCGCTGAAGCTGCCTGTGAATGTGGAGTTGGTGGCATGTGAAACCGCATGTGGAGCATTCGTTTGTGTGGGATGCTCTCCAAGCTTCATGTCAGTCCTAGGCACTCAAAGGGCACTAAGCATAGAGTGTGAAAACTGAGTTTCCTTGAGAGCTGCTTGGAAGCCTGATGGTGTGTGAAGTTAGTGAGCCAAATGGAGTTGTTCTCCCACAAAAAACCACTCGGCTGATCCTTCTTCAATATGCCCTTCACCTACATGCAGTGTTTCCTTGATTGAATTAGCTCTCACACCAATATTTGCGTCTAGAGCCTTTGCATTGAGGGCTATCTGAAAACGGCTGTGGCGCTGAAGTTGCCTGTGAATGTGGAGTTGGTGGCATGTGAAACCCGCATGTGGAGCATTCGTTTGTGTGGGATGCTCTACCAAGCATCATTTCAGTCCTAGGTACTCAAAGGGCACTAAGCATAGAGTGTGAAAACTGAGTTTCCTTGAGAGCTGCTTGGAAGCCTGATGGTGTGTGAAGTTAGTGAGCCAAATGGAGTTGTTCTCCCACAAGAACCACTCGGCTGATCCTTCTTCAATATGCCCTTCACCAACATGCAGTGTTTCCTTGATTGAATTAGCTCTCACACCAATATTTCCGTCTAGAGCCTTTGCATTGAGGGCTATCTGAAAACAGCTGTGGTGCTGATGTTGCCTGTGAATGTGGAGTTGGTGGCATGTGAAACCCGCATGTGGAGCATTCGTTTGTGTGGCATGCTCTACCAGGTTCATTCCTAGATAATGCACTCAAAGGGCACTAAGCATAGAGTGTGAAAACTGAGTTTCCTTGAGAGCTGCTTGGAAGCCTGATGGTGTGTGAAGTTAGTGAGCCAAATGGAGTTGTTCTCCCACAAGAACCACTTGGCTGATCCTTTTTCAATATGCCCTTCACCAACAAGCAGTGTTTCCTTGATTGAATTAGCTCTCACACCAATATTTGCGTCTAGAGCCTTTGCATTGAGGACTATCTGAAAACTGCTGGGGCGCTGAAGTTGCCTGTGAATGTGGAGTTGGTAGCATGTGAAACCCGCATGTGGAGCATTCGTTTGTGTGGGATGCTCACCAAGCATCATTTCAGTCCTTTGTACACAACGGGCACTAAGCATAGAGTGTGAAAACTGAGTTTCCTTGAGAGCTGCTTGGAAGCCTGATGGTGTGTGAAGTTAGTGAGCCAAATGGAGTTGTTCTCCCACAAGAACCACTCGGCTGATCCTTCTTCAATATGCCCTTCACCAACATGCAATGTTTCCTTGATTGAATTAGCTCTCACACCAATATTTGCGTCTAGAGCCTTTGCATTGAGGGCTATCTGAAAACGGCTGTGGCGCTGAAGTTGCCTGTGAATGTGGAGTTGGTGGCATGTGAAACCGGCATGTGGAGCATTCGTTTGTGTGGGATGTTCTACCAGGTTCATTCCTAGATAATGCACTCAAAGGGCACTAAGCATCGAGTGTGAAAACTGAGATTCCTTGAGAGCTGCTTGGAAGCCTGATGGTGTGTGAAGTTAGTGAGCCAAATGGAGTTGTTCTCCCACAAGAACAACTCGGCTGATCCTTCTTCAATATGCCCTTCACCAACATGCAGTGTTTCCTTGATTGAATTAGCTCTCACACCAATATTTGCGTCTAGAGCCTTTGCATTGAGGGCTCTCTGAAAACTGCTGTGGCGCTGAAGTTGCCTGTGAATGTGGAGTTGGTGGCATGTGAAACCCTCCTGTGGAGCATTCGTTTGTGTGGGATGCTGACCAAGCTTCATTTCAGCCCTAGGTACTCAAAGGGCACTAAGCATAGAGTGTGAAAACTGAGTTTCCTTGAGAGCTGCTTGGAAGCCTGATGGTGTGTGAAGTTAGTGAGCCAAATGGAGTTGTTCTCCCACAAGAACCATTCGGTTGATCCTTCTTCAATATGCCCTTCACCAACATGCAGTGTTTCCTTGATTGAATTAACTCTCACACCAATATTTGCGTCTAGAGCCTTTGCATTGAGGACTATCTGAAAACGGCTGTGGCGCTGAAGTTGCCTGTGAATGTGGAGTTGGTGGCATGTGAAACCCGCATGTGGAGCATTCGTTTGTGTGGGATGTTCTACCAGGTTCATTCCTAGATAATGCACTCAAAGGGCACTAAGCATAGAGTGTGAAAACTGAGTTTCCTTGAGAGCTGCTTGGAAGCCTGATGGTGTGTGAAGTTAGTGAGCCAAATGGAGTTGTTCTCCCACAAGAACCACTCGGCTGATCCTTCTTCAATATGCCCTTCACCAACATGCAATGCTTCCTTGATTGAATTAGCTCTCACACCAATATTTGCGTCTAGAGCCTTTGCATTGAGGGCTATCTGAAAACGGCTGTGGCGCTGAAGTTGCCTGTGAATGTGGAGTTGGTGGCATGTGAAACCCGCATGTGGAGCATTCATTTGTGTGGGATGCTCTACCAGGTTCATTCCTAGATAATGCACTCAAAGGGCACTAAGCATAGAGTGTGAAAACTGAGTTTCCTTGAGAGCTGCTTGGAAGCCTGATGGTGTGTGAAGTTAGTGAGCCAAATGGAGTTGTTCTCCCACAAAAAACCACTCGGCTGATCCTTCTTCAATATGCCCTTCACCAACATGCAGTGTTTCCTTGATTGAATTAGCTCTCACACCAATATTTGCGTCTAGAGCCTTTGCATTGAGGGCTATCTGAAAACGGCTGTTTCGCTGAAGTTGCCTGTGAATGTGGAGTTGGTGGCATGTGAAACCCGCATGTGGGGCATTCGTTTGTGTGGGTTGCTCTACCAAGCATCATTTCAGTCCTAGGTACTCAAAGGGCACTAAGCATAGAGTGTGAAAACTGAGTTTCCTTGAGAGCTGCTTGGAAGCCTGATGGTGTGTGAAGTTAGTGAGCCAAATGGAGTTGTTCTCCCACAAGAACCACTTGGCTGATCCTTCTTCAATATGCCCTTCACCAACATGCAGTGTTTCCTTGATTGAGTTAGCTCTCACACCAATATTTCCGTCTAGAGCCTTTGCATTGAGGGCTATCTGAAAAGAGCTGTGGTGCTGAAGTTGCCTGTGAATGTGGAGTTGGTGGCATGTGAAACCCGCATGTGGAGCATTCGTTTGTGTGGGATGCTCTACCAGGTTCATTCCTAGATAATGCACTCAAAGGGCACTAAGCATCGAGTGTGAAAACTGAGTTTCCTTGAGAGCTGCTTGGAAGCCTGATGGTGTGTGAAGTTAGTGAGCCAAATGGAGTTGTTCTCCCACAAGAACCACTCGGCTGATCCTTCTTCAATATGCCCTTCACCAACATGCAGTGTTTCCTTGATTGAATTAGCTCTCACACCAATATTTGCGTCTAGAGCCTTTGCATTGAGGGCTATCTGAAAACGGCTGTGGCGCTGAAGTTGCCTGTGAATGTGGAGTTGGTGGCATGTGAAACCGGCATGTGGAGCATTCGTTTGTGTGGGATGTTCTACCAGGTAAATTCCTAGATAATGCACTCAAAGGGCACTAAGCATCGAGTGTGAAAACTGAGTTTCCTTGAGAGCTGCTTGGAAGCCTGATGGTGTGTGAAGTTAGTGAGCCAAATGGAGTTGTTCTCCCACAAGAACCACTCGGCTGATCCTTCTTCAATATGCCCTTCACCAACATGCAGTGTTTCCTTGATTGAATTAGCTCTCACACCAATATTTGCGTCTAGAGCCTTTGCATTGAGGGCTATCTGAAAACGGCTGTGGCGCTGAAGTTGCCTGTGAATGTGGAGTTGGTGGCATGTGAAACCCGCATGTGGAGCATTCGTTTGTGTGGGATGTTCTACCAGGTTCATTTCAGTCCTAGGCACTCAAAGGGCACTAAGCATAGAGTGTGAAAACTGAGTTTCCTTGAGAGCTGCTTGGAAGCCTGATGGTGTGTGAAGTTAGTGAGCCAAATGGAGTTGTTCTCCCACAAGAACCACTCGGCTGATCCTTCTTCAATATGCCCTTCACCAACATGCAGTGTTTCCTTGATTGAATTAGCTCTCACACCAATATTTGCGTCTAGAGCCTTTGCATTGAGGGCTATCTGAAAACGGCTGTGGCGCTGAAGTTGCCTGTGAATGTGGAGTTGGTGGCATGTGAAACCCGCATGTGGAGCATTCGTTTGTGTGGGATGCTCTACCAGGTTCATTCCTAGATAATGCACTCAAAGGGCACTAAGCATAGAGTGTGAAAACTGAGTTTCCTTGAGAGCTGCTTGGAAGCCTGATGGTGTGTGAAGTTAGTGAGCCAAATGGAGTTGTTCTCCCACAAGAACCACTCGGCTGATCCTTCTTCAATATGCCCTTCACCAACATGCAGTGTTTCCTTGATTGAATTAGCTCTCACACCAATATTTGTGTCTAGAGCCTTTGCATTGAGGGCTATCTGAAAACGGCTGTGGCGCCGAAGTTGCCTGTTAATGTAGAGTTGTTGGCATGTGAAAACCCGCATGTGGAGCATTCGTTTGTGTGGGATGTTCTACCAGGTTCATTCCTAGATAATGCACTCAAAGGGCACTAAGCATAGAGTGTGAAAACTGAGTTTCAATGAGAGCTGCTTGGATGCCTGATGGTGTGTGAAGTTAGTGAGCCAAATGGAGTTGTTCTCCCACAAGAACCACTTGGCTGATCCTTTATCAATATGCCCTTCACCAACAAGCAGTGTTTCCTTGATTGTTTTTTTATTTTATTTTAAATTCATTAATTACATTGTATTATGTGACACAGTTTCATAGGTACTGGGATTCTCCCCACCCCTCCCTAAACCCTCCCACCATGGTGGATTCCTCCACCTTGTTGCATAACCACAGTTCAAGTTCAGTTGAGATTCCCCCATTGCAAGCATATACCAAACATAGAGTCCAGCATCTTATTGTCCAGATAAGTTCAACGGCTTCTTAGGTATACACTCTCTGGTCTGAAGACAGAGCCAGCAGACTATCATCCCGATCAATTAAAAGCTCCAACATACCATCAGCAAAAATTTACATCACCATGGAATTAATTGACATAGTAACGAGTAACCAATATGGTAAAAGTAAATGCGATTTCTTATCCACCTTCTGTGACCACCTCATTGACATTTCAATTTAGGTTTATACACAACATATAACATTCATAACATAACTTGTTATACATAACATCGTGTCATCTTAAATTAAGGCAAACATGTGGTATTTAACCTTTTGGGATTGGCTCATTTCCCTTAGCATTATGGTTTCCAGTTTGGCCCATTTGGCCACAAAGAACTGCATTTTGTTTTGTTTAATAGCTGAGTAGTATTCCATGGAGTAGATGAACCATAGCTTTCTTATCCAATCCTCTGTTGATGGGCATTTTGGTTGCTTCCATGTCTTTGCAATTACTGATTGTGCTGCTATGAGCATAGGAGTGCATGTTGGTTTCTCATAAAACAAGTGTTCTGGATATATTCCTAGGAGTGCTATTGCCGGGTCATACGGTATGTTGTATTTGAGTTGTTTGAATGTTCTCCATACTGATTTCCATAGAGGCTGTACCAGCCTGCAGCCCCACCAGCAGTGGAGTAGGGTTCCCTTTTCCCCGCAACCTCGCCAACAAGTGTTGTTGGTGCTTTTATTCATGTGGGCCAGTCTTACTGGCGTTAGGTGGTACCTCATTGATGTTTTAATTTGGATTTCCCTTATTGCCAGGGAACTTGAGCATTTTTTCATATGTTTATTTGCCATTTGGGTTTGTTCCTTTGTGAAGTGTTTGCCCATTTCCCGTGCCCATTTCTTGAGTGGCTTGTTTGTTTTGACATTTTGGTTGTTTTGTAGCTCTTTGTATATTCTGGAGATCAGCCCTCTATCACCTAAGTCGTGTGCAAAGATCTTCTCCCATTCTGTGGGTTGCCTTTTTACTTTGTTGATTGTTTCTCTAGCTGTACAGAAGCTTCTTAGTTTGATGAGGTCCCAATTGTTTATTTTGGTCTTGATTTCTACTGCATCTGGAGTCTTTTTTAGGAAGTGAGGGCCTACCCCTAAGTGTTCCAGTGTGTTTCCAACATTTTCTTCCAAAAGTTTGAAGGTTTCTGGATGTAGGTTTAAATCTTTTATCCATTTGGATTTGATCTTAGTATATGGTGAGAGATGTGGGTCTATCTTTTTGTTTCTGCAGGCTATCAACCAGTTGTCCCAACAGCATTTATTGAACAGACCTTCCATTTGCCTGGGTTGTCGTTTGTCTTTTTGTCAAAGATTATTTGGCTGTATTTCTGTGGGTTCCCATCTGGTGTTTCTATTCTGCTCCATTGATCTTCTTCTCTATTTTTGTGCCAGTACCAGGCTGTTTTGATAACCACTGCCCTATAGTATGTCCAGAGGTCCGGAACTGTGATTCCCCCTGCTAACTTCCTGTTCTTGAGAATGGTTCTAGCTATTCGTGGTTTTTTGTGTTTCCAGATGAACCTTTGAATCATTGTTTCCAGGTCTGTGAAGAATGTTTTGGGCAATTTGATTGGGATTGCGTTGAATGTATATATTGCTTTTGGCAGTATAGACATTTTAATGATATTGATTTTACCTATCCAGGAGCATGGGATGTTACTCCATCTTTCTAGATCTTGTTCAATTTCTTTTTTAAGTAGTTTGTAGTTTTCCTCGAATAGGTCTCCTACATTTTTGGTTAGGTTAATTCCAGATACTTCATGCTTTCCTTTGTTACTTTGAATGGTATCTTGCTGGTTAGATCTTTTTCCAACTTGGGGCTGTTAGCATACACTATGGCTGTTGATTCTCATACCAATATTTGCATCTAGAGCCTTTGCATTGAGGGCTATCTGAAAACGGCTGTGGCGCTGAAGTTGCCTGTGAATGTGGAGTTGATGGCATGTGAAACCCGCATGTGGAGCATTCGTTTGTGTGGGATGCTTACCAAGCTTCATTTCAGTCCTAGGCACTCAAAGGGCACTAAGCATAGAGTGTGAAAACTGAGTTTCCTTGAGAGCTGCTTGGAAGCCTGATGGTGTGTGAAGTTAGTGAGCCAAATGGAGTTGTTCTCCCACAAGAACCACTCGGCTGATCCTTCTTCAATATGCCCTTCACCAACATGCAGTGTTTCCTTGATTGAATTAGCTCTCACACCAATATTTGCGTCTAGAGCCTTTGCATTGAGGGCTATCTGAAAACGGCTGTGGCGCTGAAAGCCTGTGAATGTGGAGTTGGTGGCATGTGAAACCCGCCTGTGGAGCATTCGTTTGTGTGGGATGCTGACCAAGCTTCATTTCAGCGCTAGTTACTCAAAGGGCACTAAGCATAGAGTGTGAAAACTGAGTTTCCTTGAGAGCTGCTTGGAAGCCTGATGGTGTGTGAAGTTAGTGAGCCAAATGGAGTTGTTCTCCCACAAGAACACTCGGCTGATCCTTCTTCAATATGCCCTTCACCAACATGCAGTGTTTCCTTGATTGAATTAGCTCTCACACCAATATTTGCGTCTAGAGCCTTTGCATTGAGGACTATCTGAAAACGGCTGTGGCGCTGAAGTTGCCTGTGAATGTGGAGTTGTGGCATGTGAAACCCGCCTGTGGAGCATTCGTTTGTGTGGGATGCTGACTAAGCTTCATTTCAGCCCTAGGTACTCAAAGGGCACTAAGCATAGAGTGTGAAAACTGAGTTTCCTTGAGAGCTGCTTGGAAGCCTGATGGTGTGTGAAGTTAGTGAGCCAAATGGAGTTGTTCTCCCACAAGAACCACTCGGTTGATCCTTCTTCAATATGCCCTTCACCAACATGCAGTGTTTCCTTGATTGAATTAGCTCTCACACCAATATTTGCGTCTAGAGCCTTTGCATTGAGGACTATCTGAAAACGGCTGTGGCGCTGAAGTTGCCTGTGAATGTGGAGTTGGTGGCATGTGAAACCCGCATGTGGAGCATTCGTTTGTGTGGGATGTTCTACCAGGTTCATTCCTAGATAATGCACTCAAAGGGCACTAAGCATAGAGTGTGAAAACTGAGTTTCCTTGAGAGCTGCTTGGAAGCCTGATGGTGTGTGAAGTTAGTGAGCCAAATGGAGTTGTTCTCCCACAAGAACCACTCGGCTGATCCTTCTTCAATATGCCATTCACCAACATGCAATGTTTCCTTGATTGAATTAGCTCTCACACCAATATTTGCGTCTAGAGCCTTTGCATTGAGGGCTATCTGAAAATACTGTGGCGCTGAAGCTGCCTGTGAATGTGGAGTTGGTGGCATGTGAAACCGCATGTGGAGCATTCGTTTGTGTGGGATGCTCACCAAGCTTCATGTCAGTCCTAGGCACTCAAAGGGCACTAAGCATAGAGTGTGAAAACTGAGTTTCCTTGAGAGCTGCTTGGATGCCTGATGGTGTGTGAAGTTAGTGAGCCAAATGGAGTTGTTCTCCCACAAGAACCACTCGGCTGATCCTTCTTCAATATGCCCTTCACCAACATGCAGTGTTTCCTTGATTGAATTAGCTCTCACACCAATATTTGCGTCTAGAGCCTTTGCATTGAGGGCTATCTGAAAACGGCTGTGACGCTTAAGTTGCCTGTCAATGTGGAGTGGTGGCATGTGAAACCCGCATGTGGAGCATTCGTTTGTGTGGATGTTCTACCAGGTTCATTCCTAGATAATGCACTCAAAGGGCACTAAGCATAGAGTGTGAAAACTGAGTTTCCTTGAGAGCTGCTTGGAAGCCTGATGGTGTGTGAAGTTAGTGAGCAAATGGAGTTGTTCTCCCACAAGAACCACTCGGCTGATCCTTCTTCAATATGCCCTTCACCAACATGCAGTGTTTCCTTGATTGAATTAGCTCTCACACCAATATTTGCGTCTAGAGCCTTTGCATTGAGGGCTATCTGAAAATGGCTGTGGTGCTGAAGTTGCCTGTGAATGTGGAGTTGGTGGCATGTGAAACCCGCATGTGGAGCATTCGTTTGTGTGGGATGCTCACCAAGCTTCATTTCAGTCCTAGGAACTCAAAGGGCACTAAGCATAGAGTGTGAAAACTGAGTTTCCTTGAGAGCTTGCTTGGAAGCCTGATGGTGTGTGAAGTTAGTGAGCCAAATGGAGTTGTTCTCCCACAAGAACCACTCGGCTGATCCTTCTTCAATATGCCCTTCACCAACATGCAGTTTCCTTGATTGAATTAGCTCCCACACCAATATTTGCGTCTAGAGCATTTGCATTGAGGGATATATGAAAACGGCTGTGGCGCTGAAGTTGCCTGTCAATGTGGAGTTGGTGGCATGTGAAACCCGCATGTGGAGCATTCGTTTGTGTGGCATGCTCTACCAGGTTCATTCCTAGATAATGCACTCAAAGGGCACTAAGCATAGAGTGTGAAAACTGAGTTTCCTTGAGAGCTGCTTGGAAGCCTGATGGTGTGTGAAGTTAGTGAGCCAAATGGAGTTGTTCTCCCACAAGAACCACTCGGCTGATCCTTCTTCAATATGCCCTTCACGAACATGCAGTGTTCCTTGATTGAATTAGCTCTCACACAAATATTTGCGTATAGAGCCTTTGCATTGAGGGCTATCTGAAAACGGCTGTGGCGCTGAAGTTGCCTGTGAATGTGGAGTTGGTGGCATGTGAAACCCGCATGTGGAGCATTCGTTTGTGTGGATGCTCACCAAGCTTCATTTCAGTCCTAGGTACTCAAAGGGCACTAAGCATAGAGTGTGAAAACTGAGTTTCCTTGAGAGCTGCTTGGAAGCCTGATGGTGTGTGAAGTTAGTGAGCCAAATGGAGTTGTTCTCCCACAAGAACCACTCGGCTGATCCTTCTTCAATATGCCCTTCACCAACAAGCAGTGTTTCCTTGATTGAATTAGCTCTCACACCAATATTTGCGTCTAGAGCCTTTGCATTGAGGGCTATCTGAAAACGGCTGTGGTGCTGAAGTTGCCTGTGAATGTGGAGTTGGTGGCATGTGAAACCCGCATGTGGAGCATTCGTTTGTGTGGGATGCTCACCAAGCTTCATTTCATTCCTAGGCACTCAAAGGGCACTAAGCATAGAGTGTGAAAACTGAGTTTCCTTGAGAGCTGCTTGGAAGCCTGATGGTGTGTGAAGTTAGTGAGCCAAATGGAGTTGTTCTCCACAAAAACCACTCGGCCGATCCTTCTTCAATATGCCCTTCACCAACATGCAGTGTTTCCTTGATTGATTTAACTCTCAAACCAATATTTGCGTCTAGAGCCTTTGCATTGAGGGCTATCTGAAAACAGCTGTGGCGCTGAAGTTGCCTGTCAATGTGGAGTTGGTGGCATGTGAAACCCGCATGTGGAGCATTCGTTTGTGTGGGATGTTCTACCAGGTTCATTCCTAGATAATGCACTCAAAGGGCACTAAGCATAGAGTGTGAAAACTGAGTTTCCTTGAGAGCTGCTTGGAAGCCTGATGGTGTGTGAAGTTAGTGAGCCAAATGGAGTTGTTCTCCCACAAGAACCACTCGGCTGATCCTTCTTCAATATGCCCTTCACCAACATGCAGTGTTCCTTGATTGAATTAGCTCCCACACCAATATTTGCGTCTAGAGCCTTTGCATTGAGGGCTATCTGAAAACGGCTGTGGCGCTGAAGTTGCCTGTGAATGTGGAGTTGGTGGCATGTGAAAACCGCATGTGGAGCATTCGTTTGTGTGGGATGTTCTACCAGGTTCATTCCTAGATAATGCACTCAAAGGGCACTAAGCATAGAGTGTGAAAACTGAGTTTCCTTGAGAGCTGCTTGGAAGCCTGATGGTGTGTGAAGTTAGTGAGCCAAATGGAGTTGTTCTCCCACAAGAACCACTCGGCTGATCCTTCTTCAATATGCCCTTCACGAACATGCAGTGTTTCCTTGATTGAATTAGCTCTCACACCAATATTTGCGTCTAGAGCCTTTGCATTGAGGGCTATCTGAAAACGGCTGTGGCGCTGAAGTTGCCTGTGAATGTGGAGTTGGTGGCATGTGAAACCCGCATGTGGAGCATTCGTTTGTGTGGGATGCTCACCAAGCTTCATTTCAGTCCTAGGTACTCAAAGGGCACTAAGCATAGTGTGTGAAAACTGAGTTTCCTTGAGAGCTGCTTGGAAGCCTGATGGTGTGTGAAGTTAGTGAGCCAAATGGAGTTGTTCTCCCACAAGAACCACTCGGCAGATCCTTCTTCAATATGCCCTTCACCAACATGCAGTGTTTCCTTGATTGAATTAGCTCCCACACCAATATTTGCGTCTAGAGCCTTTGCATTGAGGGCTATCTGAAAACGGATGTGGCGCTGAAGTTGCCTGTGAATGTGGAGTTGGTGGCATGTGAAACCCGCATGTGGAGCATTCGTTTGTGTGGCATGCTCTACCAGGTTCATTCCTAGATAATGCACTCAAAGGGCACTAAGCATAGAGTGTGAAAACTGAGTTTCCTTGAGAGCTGCTTGGAAGCCTGATGGTGTGTGAAGTTAGTGAGCCAAATGGAGTTGTTCTCCCACAAGAACCACTCGGCTGATCCTTCTTCAATATGCCCTTCACCAACATGCAGTTTCCTTGATTGAATTAGCTTCCACACCAATATTTGCGTCTAGAGCATTTGCATTGAGGGATATCTGAAAACGGCTGTGGCGCTGAAGTTGCCTGTGAATGTGGAGTTGGTGGCATGTGAAACCCGCATGTGGAGCATTCGTTTGTGTGGCATGCTCTACCAGGTTCATTCCTAGATAATGCACTCAAAGGGCACTAAGCATAGAGTGTGAAAACTGAGTTTCCTTGAGAGCTGCTTGGAAGCCTGATGGTGTGTGAAGTTAGTGAGCCAAATGGAGTTGTTCTCCACAAAAAACCACTCGGTCGATCCTTCTTCAATATGCCCTTCACCAACATGCAGTGTTTCCTTGATTGAATTAGCTCTCACACCAATATTTGCGTCTAGAGCCTTTGCATTGAGGGCTATCTGAAAACGGCTGTGGCGCTGAAGTTGCCTGTGAATGTGGAGTTGGTGGCATGTGAAAACCGCATGTGGAGCATTCGTTTGTGTGGGATGCTCACCAAGCTTCATGTCAGTCCTAGGCACTCAAAGGGCACTAAGCATAGAGTGTGAAAACTGAGTTTCCTTGAGAGCTGCTTGGATGCCTGATGGTGTGTGAAGTTAGTGAGCCAAATGGAGTTGTTCTCCCACAAGAACCACTCGGCTGATCCTTCTTCAATATGCCCTTCACCAACATGCAGTGTTTCCTTGATTGAATTAGCTCTCACACCAATATTTGCGTCTAGAGCCTTTGCATTGAGGGCTATCTGAAAACGGCTGTGACGCTTAAGTTGCCTGTCAATGTGGAGTTGGTGGCATGTGAAACCCGCATGTGGAGCATTCGTTTGTGTGGGATGTTCTACCAGGTTCATTCCTAGATAATGCACTCAAAGGGCACTAAGCATAGAGTGTGAAAACTGAGTTTCCTTGAGAGCTGCTTGGAAGCCTGATGGTGTGTGAAGTTAGTGAGCCAAATGGAGTTGTTCTCCCACAAGAACCACTCGGCTGATCCTTCTTCAATATGCCCTTCACCAACATGCAGTGTTTCCTTGATTGAATTAGCTCTCACACCAATATTTGCGTCTAGAGCCTTTGCATTGAGGGCTATCTGAAAACGGCTGTGGCGCTGAAGTTGCCTGTGAATGTGGAGTTGGTGGCATGTGAAACCCGCATGTGGAGCATTCGTTTGTGTGGGATGCTCACCAAGCTTCATTCAGTCCTAAGGCACTCAAAGGGCACTAAGCATAGAGTGTGAAAACTGAGTTTCCTTGAGAGCTGCTTGGAAGCCTGATGGTGTGTGAAGTTAGTGAGCCAAATGGAGTTGTTCTCCCACAAGAACCACTCGGCTGATCCTTCTTCAATATGCCCTTCACCAACATGCAGTGTTTCCTTGATTGAATTAGCTCTCACACCAATATTTGCGTCTAGAGCCTTTGCATTGAGGGCTATCTGAAAACGGCTGTGGCGCTGAAGTTGCCTGTAATGTGGAGTTGGTGGCATGTGAAACCCGCATGTGGAGCATTCGTTTGTGTGGGATGCTGACCAAGCTTCATTTCAGTCCTAGCCACACAAAGGGCACTAAGCATAGAGTGTGAAAACTGAGTTTCCTTGAGAGCTGCTTGGAAGCCTGATGGTGTGTGAAGTTAGTGAGCCAAATGGAGTTGTTCTCCCACAAGAGCCACTCGGCTGATCCTTCTTCAATATGCCCTTCACCAACATGCAGTGTTTCCTTGATTGAATTAGCTCTCACACCAATATTTGCGTCTAGAGCCTTTGAATTGAGGGCTATCTGAAAACGGCTGTGGCGCTGAAGTTGCCTGTGAATGTGGAGTTGGTGGCATGTGAAACCCGCATGTGGAGCATTCGTTTATGTGGGATGCTCTACCAGGTTCATTCCTAGATAATGCACTCAAAGGGCACTAAGCATAGAGTGTGAAAACTGAGTTTCCTTGAGAGCTGCTTGGAAGCCTGATGGTGTGTGAAGTTAGTGAGCCAAATGGAGTTGTTCTCCCACAAGAACCACTCGGCTGATCCTTCTTCAATATGCCCTTCACCACATGCAGTGTTCCTTGATTGAATTAGCTCTCACACCAATATTTGCGTCTAGAGCCTTTGCATTGAGGGCTATCTGAAAACGGCTGTGGCGCTGAAGTTGCCTGTGAATGTGGATTTGGTGGCATGTGAAACCCGCATGTGGAGCATTTGTTTGTGTGGGATGCTGACCAAGCTTCATTTCAGTCCTAGGCACACAAAGGGCACTAAGCATAGAGCGTGAAAACTGAGTTTCCTTGAGAGCTGCTTGGAAGCCTGATGGTGTGTGAAGTTAGTGAGCCAAATGGAGTTGTTCTCCCACAAGAACCACTCGGCTGATCCTTCTTCAATATGCCCTTCACCAACATGCAGTGTTTCCTTGATTGAATTAGCTCTCACACCAATATTTGCGTCTAGAGCCTTTGCATTGAGGGCTATCTGAAAACGGCTGTGGCGCTGAAGTTGCCTGTGAATGTGAGTTGGTGGCATGTGAAACCCGCATGTGGAGCATTTGTTTGTGTGGGATGCTGACCAAGCTTCATTTCAGTCCTAGGCACACAAAGGGCACTAAGCATAGAGCGTGAAAACTGAGTTTCCTTGAGAGCTGCTTGGAAGCCTGATGGTGTGTGAAGTTAGTGAGCCAAATGGAGTTGTTCTCCCACAAGAACCACTCGGCTGATCCTTCTTCATATGCCCTTCACCAACATGCAGTGTTTCCTTGATTGAATTAGCTCTCACACCAATATTTGCGTCTAGAGCCTTTGCATCGAGGCTATCTGAAAACGGCTGTGGCGCTGAAGTTGCCTGTGAATGTGGAGCTGGTGGCATGTGAAACCCGCATGTGGAGCATTCGTTTGTGTGGGATGCTCTACCAGGTTCATTCCTAGATAATGCACTCATAGGGCACTAACATAGAGTGTGAAAACTGAGTTTCCTTGAGAGCTGCTTGGAAGCCTGATGGTGTGTGAAGTTAGTGAGCCAAATGGAGTTGTTCTCCCACAAGAACCACTTGGCTGATCCTTCTTCAATATGCCCTTCACCAACATGCAGTGTTTCCTTGATTGAATTAGCTCTCACACCAATATTTGCGTCTAGAGACTTTGCAGTGAGGGCTATCTGAAAACGGCTGTGGCCCTGAAGTTGCCTGTGAATGTGGAGTTGGTGGCATGTGAAACCCGCATGTGGAGCATTCGTTTGTGTGGGATGCTCTACCAGGTTCATTCCTAATAATGCACTCAAAGGCACTAAGCATAGAGTGTGAAAAACTGAGTTTCCTTGAGAGCTGCTTGGAAGCCTGATGGTGTGTGAAGTTAGTGAGCCAAATGGAGTTGTTCTCCCACAAGAACCACTCGGCTGATCCTTCATCAATATGCCCTTCACCAACATGCAGTGTTTCCTTGATTGAATTAGCTCTCACACCAATATTTGCGTCTAGAGCCTTTGCATTGAGGGCTATCTGAAAACGGCTGTGGCGCTGAAGTTGCCTGTGAATGTGGAGTTGGTGGCATGTGAAACCCGCATGTGGAGCATTCGTTTGTGTGGGATGCTGACCAAGCTTCATTTCAGTCCTAGCACAGAAAGAGCACTAAGCATAGAGTGTGAAAACTGAGTTTCCTTGAGAGCTGCTTGGAAGCCTGATGGTGTGTGAAGTTAGTGAGCCAAATGGAGTTGTTCTCCCACAAGAACCACTCGGCTGATCCTTCTTCAATATGCCCTTCACCAACATGCAGTGTTTCCTTGATTGAATTAGCTCTCACACCAATATTTGCGTCTAGAGCCTTTGAATTGAGGGCTATCTGAAAACGGCTGTGGCGCTGAAGTTGCCTGTGAATGTGGAGTTGGTGGCATGTGAAACCCGCATGTGGAGCATTCGTTTATGTGGGATGCTCTACCAGGTTCATTCTAGATAATGCACTCAAAGGGCACTAAGCATAGAGTGTGAAAACTGAGTTTCCTTGAGAGCTGCTTGGAAGCCTGATGGTGTGTGAAGTTAGTGAGCAAATGGAGTTGTTCTCCCACAAGAACCACTCGGCTGATCCTTCTTCAATATGCCCTTCACCAACATGCAGTGTTTCCTTGATTGAATTAGCTCTCACACCAATATTTGCGTCTAGAGCCTTTGCATTGAGGGCTATCTGAAAACGGCTGTGGCGCTGAAGTTGCCTGTGAATGTGGAGTTGTGGCATGTGAAACCCGCATGTGGAGCATTTGTTTGTGTGGGATGCTGACCAAGCTTCATTTCAGTCCTAGGCACACAAAGGGCACTAAGCATAGAGTGTGAAAACTGAGTTTCCTTGAGAGCTGCTTGGAAGCCTGATGGTGTGTGAAGTTAGTGAGCCAAATGGAGTTGTTCTCCCCACAAGAACCACTCGGCTGATCCTTCTTCAATATGCCCTTCACAACATGCAGTGTTTCCTTGATTGAATTAGCTCTCACACCAATATTTGCGTCTAGAGCCTTTGCATTGAGGGCTATCTGAAAACGGCTGTGGCGCTGAAGTTGCCTGTGAATGTGGAGTGGTGGCATGTGAAACCCGCATGTGGAGCATTCGTTTGTGTGGGATGCTCTACCAGGTTCATTCCTAGATAATGCACTCAAAGGGCACTAACATAGAGTGTGAAAACTGAGTTTCCTTGAGAGCTGCTTGGAAGCCTGATGGTGTGTGAAGTTAGTGAGCCAAATGGAGTTGTTCTCCCACAAGAACCACTTGGCTGATCCTTCTTCAATATGCCCTTCACCAACATGCAGTGTTTCCTTGATTGAATTAGCTCTCACACCAATATTTGCGTCTAGAGCCTTTGCATTGAGGGCTATCTGAAAACGGCTGTGGCGCTGAAGTTGCCTGTGAATGTGGAGTTGGTGGCATGTGAAACCCGCATGTGGAGCATTCGTTTGTGTGGGATGCTGACCAAGCTTCATTTCAGTCCTAGCCACACAAAGAGCACTAAGCATAGAGTGTGAAAACTGAGTTTCCTTGAGAGCTGCTTGGAAGCCTGATGGTGTGTGAAGTTAGTGAGCCAAATGAGTTGTTCTCCCACAAGAACCACTCGGCTGATCCTTCTTCAATATGCCCTTCACCAACATGCAGTGTTTCCTTGATTGAATTAGCTCTCACACCAATATTTGCGTCTAGAGCCTTTGCATTGAGGGCTATCTGAAAACGGCTGTGGCGCTGAAGTTGCCTGAGAATGTGGAGTTGGTGGCATGTGAAAGCCGCATGTGAAGCATTCGTTTGTGTGGGATGCTGACCAAGCTTCATTTCAGTCCTAGCCACACAAAGGGCACTAAGCATAGAGTGTGAAAACTGAGTTTCCTTGAGAGCTGCTTGGAAGCCTGATGGTGTGTGAAGTTAGTGAGCCAAATGGAGTTGTTCTCCCACAAGAACCACTCGGCTGATCCTTCTTCAATATGCCCTTCACCAACATGCAGTGTTTCCTTGATTGAATTAGCTCTCACACCAATATTTGCGTCTAGAGACTTTGCAGTGAGGGTTATCTGAAAACGGCTGTGGCGCTGAAGTTGCCTGTGAATGGGGAGTTGGTGGCATGTGAAACCCGCATGTGGAGCATTCGTTTGTGTGCGATGCTCTACCAGGTTCATTCCTAGATATGCACTCAAAGGGCACTAAGCATAGAGTGTGAAAACTGAGTTTCCTTGAGAGCTGCTTGGAAGCCTGATGGTGTGTGAAGTTAGTGAGCCAAATGGAGTTGTTCTCCCACAAGAACCACTCAGCTGATCCTTCTTCAATATGCCCTTCACCAACATGCAGTGTTTCCTTGTTGAATTAGCTCTCACACCAATATTTGCGTCTAGAGCCTTTGCATTGAGGGCTATCTGAAAACGGCTGTGGCGCTGAAGTTGCCTGAGAATGTGGGGTTGGTGGCATGTGACACCCGCATGTGGAGCATTCGTTTGTGTGGGATGCTCTACCAGGTTCATTCCTAGATAATGCACTCAAAGGGCACTAAGCATAGAGTGTGAAAACTGAGTTCCTTGAGAGCTGCTTGGAAGCCTGATGGTGTGTGAAGTTAGTGAGCCAAATGGAGTTGTTCTCCCACAAGAACCACTCGGCTGATCCTTCTTCAATATGCCCTTCACCAACATGCAGTGTTTCCTTGATTGAATTAGCTCTCACACTAATATTTGCGTCTAGAGCCCTTTGCTTTGAGGGCTATCTGAAAACGGCTGTGGCGCTGAAGTTGCCTGTGAATGTGGAGTTGGTGGCATGTGAAACCCGCATGTGGAGCATTCGTTTTTGTGGGATGCTGACCAAGCTTCATTTCAGTCCTAGGCACACAAAGAGCACTAAGCATAGAGTGTGAAAACTGAGTTTCCTTGAGAGCTGCTTGGAAGCCTGATGGTGTGTGAAGTTAGTGAGCCAAATGGAGTTGTTCTCCCACAAGAACCACTCGGCTGATCCTTCTTCAATATGCCCTTCACCAACATGCAGTGTTTCCTTGATTGAATTAGCTCTCACACCAATATTTGCGTCTAGAGCCTTTGCATTGAGGGCTATCTGAAAACGGCTGTGGCGCTGAAGTTGCCTGTGAATGTGGAGTTGGTGGCATGTGAAACCCGCATGTGGAGCATTCGTTTGTGTGGGATGCTCTACAGGTTCATTCTAGATAATGCACTCAAAGGGCACTAAGCATAGAGTGTGAAAACTGAGTTTCCTTGAGAGCTGCTTGGAAGCCTGATGGTGTGTGAAGTTAGTGAGCCAAATGGAGTTGTTCTCCCACAAGAACCACTCGGCTGATCCTTCTTCAATATGCCCTTCACCAACATGCAGTGTTTCCTTGATTGAATTAGCTCTCACACTAATATTTGCGTCTAGAGCCTTTGCTTTGAGGGCTATCTGAAAACGGCTGTGGCGCTGAAGTTGCCTGTGAATGTGGAGTTTGGTGGCATGTGAAACCCGCATGTGGAGCATTCGTTTGTGTGGGATGCTGACCAAGCTTCATTTCAGTCCTAGGCACACAAAGAGCACTAAGCATAGAGTGTGAAAACTGAGTTTCCTTGAGAGCTGCTTGGAAGCCTGATGGTGTGTGAAGTTAGTGAGCCAAATGGAGTTGTTCTCCCACAAGAACCACTCGGCTGATCCTTCTTCAATATGCCCTTCACCAACATGCAGTGTTTCCTTGATTGAATTAGCTCTCACACCATATTTGCGTCTAGAGCCTTTGCTTTGAGGCTATCTGAAAACGGCTGTGGCGCTGAAGTTGCTGTGAATGTGGAGTTGGTGGCATGTGAAACCCGCATGTGGAGCATTCGTTTGTGTGGGATGCTGACCAAGCTTCATTTCAGTCCTAGCCACACAAAGAGCACTAAGCATAGAGTGTGAAAACTGAGTTTCCTTGAGAGCTGCTTGGAAGCCTGATGGTGTGTGAAGTTAGTGAGCCAAATGGAGTTGTTCTCCCACAAGAACCACTCGGCTGATCCTTCTTCAATATGCCCTTCACCAACATGCAGTGTTTCCTTGATTGAATTAGCTCTCACACCAATATTTGCGTCTAGAGACTTTGCAGTGAGGGCTATCTGAAAAAGGCTGTGGCGCTGAAGTTGCCTGTGAAAGTGGAGTTGGTGGCATGTGAAACCCGCATGTGGAGCATTCGTTGTGTTGGATGCTGACGAAGGCTTCATTCAGTCTATGCACACAAAGGGCACTAAGCTTAGAGCGTGAAAACTGAGTTTCCTTGAGAGCTGCTTGGAAGCCTGATGGTGTGTGAAGTTAGTGAGCCAAATGGAGTTGTTCTCCCACAAGAACCACTCGGCTGATCCTTCTTCAATATGCCCTTCACCAACATGCAGTGTTTCCTTGATTGAATTAGCTCTCACACCAATATTTGCGTCTAGAGCCTTTGCAGTGAGGGCTATCTGAAAACGGCTGTGGCGCTGAAGTTGCCTGTGAATGTGAGTTGGTGGCATGTGAAACCCGCATGTGAGCATTTCGTTTGTGTGGATGCTCTACCAGGTTCATTCCTAGATAATGCACTCAAAGAGGCACTAAGCATAGAGTGTGAAAACTGAGTTTCCTTGAGAGCTGCTTGGAAGCCTGATGGTGTGTGAAGTTAGTGAGCCAAATGGAGTTGTTCTCCCACAAGAACACTCGGCTGATCCTTCTTCAATATGCCCTTCACCAACATGCAGTGTTTCCTTGATTGAATTAGCTCTCACACTAATATTTGCGTCTAGAGCCTTTGCATTGAGGGCTATCTGAAAACGGCTGTGGCGCTGAAGTTGCCTGTGAATGTGGAGTTGGTGGCATGTGAAACCCGCATGTGGAGCATTCGTTTGTGTGGATGCTCTACCAGGTCATTCAGTCCTAGCCTACAAAGGGCACTAAGCATAGAGTGTGAAAACTGAGTTTCCTTGAGAGCTGCTTGGAAGCCTGATGGTGTGTGAAGTTAGTGAGCCAATGGAGTTGTTCTCCACAAGAACCACTCGGCTGATCCTTCTTCAATATGCCCTTCACCAACATGCAGTGTTTCCTTGATTGAATTAGCTCTCACACCAATATTTGCGTCTAGAGACTTTGCATTGAGGGCTATCTGAAAACGGCTGTGGCGCTGAAGTTGCCTGTGAATGTGGAGTTGGTGGCATGTGAAACCGCATGTGGAGCATTCGTTTGTGTGGGATGCTCTACCAGGTTCATTTCAGTCCTAGCCATACAAAGGGCACTAAGCATAGAGTGTGAAAACTGAGTTTCCTTGAGAGCTGCTTGGAAGCCTGATGGTGTGTGAAGTTAGTGAGCCAAATGGAGTTGTTCTCCCACAAGAACCACTCGGCTGATCCTTCTTCAATATGCCCTTCACCAACATGCAGTGTTTCCTTGATTGAATTAGCTCTCACACCAATATTTGCATATAGAGCCTTTGCATTGAGGCTATCTGAAAACGGCTGTGGCGCTGAAGTTGCCTGTGAATGTGGAGTTGGTGGCATGTGAAACCCGCATGTGGAGCATTCGTTTGTGTGGGATGCTGACCAAGCTTCATTTCAGTCCTAGGCACACAAAGGGCACTAAGCATAGAGTGTGAAAACTGAGTTTCCTTGAGAGCTGCTTGGAAGCCTGATGGTGTGTGAAGTTAGTGAGCCAATGGAGTTGTTCTCCCACAAGAACCACTCGGCTGATCCTTCTTCAATATGCCCTTCACCAACATGCAGTGTTTCCTTGATTGAATTAGCTCTCACACCAATATTTGCGTCTAGAGCCTTTGCATTGAGGGCTATCTGAAAACGGCTGTGCGCTGAAGTTGCCTGTGAATGTGGAGTTGGTGGCATGTGAAACCCGCATGTGAGCATTCGTTTGTGTGGGATGCTGACCAAGCTCATTTCAGTCCTAGGCACACAAAGGGGCACTAAGCATAGAGTGTGAAAACTGAGTTTCCTTGAGAGCTGCTTGGAAGCCTGATGGTGTGTGAAGTTAGTGAGCCAAATGGAGTTGTTCTCCCACAAGAACCACTCGGCTGATCCTTCTTCAATATGCCCTTCACCAACATGCAGTGTTTCCTTGATTGAATTAGCTCTCACACCAATATTTGCGTCTAGAGCCTTTGCATTGAGGGCTATCTGAAAACGGCTTGTGGCGCTGAAGTTGCCTGTGAATGTGGAGTTGGTGGCATGTGAAACCCGCATGTGAAGCATTCGTTTGTGTGGATGCTCTACCAGGTCATTCCTAGATAAATGCACTCAAAGGGCACTAAGCATAGAGTGTGAAAACTGAGTTTCCTTGAGAGCTGCTTGGAAGCCTGATGGTGTGTGAAGTTAGTGAGCAAATGGAGTTGTTCTCCACAAGAACCACTCGGCTGATCCTTCTTCAATATGCCCTTCACCAACATGCAGTGTTTCCTGGATTGAATTAGCTCTCACACCAATATTTGCGTCTAGAGCGTTTGCATTGAGGGCTATCTGAAAACGGCTGTGGCGCTGAGTTGCCTGTGAATGTGTAGTTGGTGGCATGTGAAACCCGCATGTGAAGCATTCGTTTGTGTGGGATGCTCTACCAGCTTCATTCCTAGAAAATGCACTCAAAGGGCCACTAAGCATAGAGTGTGAAAACTGAGTTTCTTGAGAGCTGCTTGGAAGCCTGATTGGTGTGTGAAGTTAGTGAGCCAAATGGAGTTGTTCTCCCACAAGAACCACTCGGCTGATCCTTCTTCAATAGTGCCCCTTCACCAACATGCAGTGTTTCCTTGATTGAAATAGCTCTCACAAACCAATATTTGCGTCTAGAGCCTTTGCATTGAGGGCTATCTGAAAAACGGCTGTGGCGCTGAAGTTGCCTGAGAATGTGGAGTTGGTGGCATGTGAAAACCGCATGTGGAGCATTCGTTTGTGTGGGATGCTGACCAAGCTTCATTTCAGTCCTAGGCACACATAGAGCACTAAGCATAGAGTGTGAAAACTGAGTTTCCTTGAGAGCTGCTTGGAAGCCTGATGGTGTGTGAAGTTAGTGAGCCAAATGGAGTTGTTCTCCCACAAGAACCACTCGGCTGATCCTTCTTCAATATGCCCTTCACCAACATGCAGTGTTTCCTTGATTGAATTAGCTCTCACACCAATATTTGCGTCTAGAGCCTTTGCATTGAGGGCTATCTGAAAACGGCTGTGGCGCTGAAGTTGCCTGTGAATGTGGAGTTGGTGCATGTGAAACCCGCATGTGGGAGCATTCGTTTGTGTGGGGATGCTCTACCAGGTTCATTTCAGTCCTAGCCAAACAAAGGGCACTAAGCATAGAGTGTGAAAACTGAGTTTCCTTGAGAGCTGCTTGGAAGCCTGATGGTGTGTGAAGTTAGTGAGCCAAATGGAGTTGTTCTCCCACAAGAACCACTCGGCTGATCCTTCTTCAATATGCCCTTCACCACATGCAGTGTTTCCTTGATTGAATTAGCTCTCACACCAATATTTGCGTCTAGAGCCTTTGCATTGAGGGGCTATCTGAAACGGCTGTGGCCCTGAAGTTGCCTGTGAATGTGGAGTTGGTGGCATGTGAAACCA
>NW_026699629.1:0-36764 GCF_030435755.1 Ochotona princeps
TGGAAGCCTGATGGTGTGTGAAGTTAGTGAGCCAAATGGAGTTGTTCTCCCACAAGAACCACTCGGCTGATTCTTCTTCAATATGCCCTTCACCAACATGCAGTGTTTCCTTGATTGAATTAGCTCTCACACCAATATTTGCGTCTAGAGCCTTTGCATTGAGGGCTATCTGAAAACGGCTGTGGCGCTGAAGTTGTCTGTGAATGTGGAGTTGGTGGCATGTGAAACCCGCATGTGGAGCATTCGTTTGTGTGGGATGCTCACCAAGCTTCATTTCAGTCCTAGGCACTCAAAGGGCACTAAGCATAGAGTGTGAAAACTGAGTTTCCTTGAGAGCTGCTTGGAAGCCTGATGGTGTGTGAAGTTAGTGAGCCAAATGGAGTTGTTCTCCCACAAGAAGCACTCGGCTGATTCTTCTTCAATATGCCCTTCACCAACATGCAGTGTTTCCTTGATTGAATTAGCTCTCACACCAATATTTGCGTCTAGAGCCTTTGCATTGAGGGCTATCTGAAAACGGCTGTGGCGCTGAAGTTGCCTGTGAATGTGGAGTTGGTGGCATGTGAAACCCGCATGTGGAGCATTCGTTTGTGTGTGAGGCTCTCCAAGCTTCATTTCAGTCCTAGGCACTCAAAGGGCACTAAGCATAGAGTGTGAAAACTGAGTTTCCTTGAGAGCTGCTTGGAAGCCTGATGGTGTGTGAAGTTAGTGAGCCAAATGGAGCTGTGCTCCCACAAGAACCACTCGGCTGATTCTTCTTCAATATGCCCTTCACCAACATGCAGTGTTTCCTTGATTGAATTAGCTCTCACACCAATATTTGCGTCTAGAGCCTTTGCATTGAGGGCTATCTGAAAACGGCTGTGGCGCTGAAGTTGTCTGTGAGTGTGGAGTTGGTGGCATGTGAACGCCGCATGTGGAGCATTCCTTTGTGTGGGATGCTCTACCAGGTTCATTCCTAGATAATGCACTCAAAGGGCACTAAGCATAGAGTGTGAAAACTGAGTTTCCTTGAGAGCTGCTTGGAAGCCTGATGGTGTGTGAACTTAGTGAGCCAAATGGAGTTGTTCTCCCACAAGAACCACTCGGCTGATTCTTCTTCAATATGCCCTTCACCAACGTGCAGTGTTTCCTTGATTGAATTAGCTCTCACACCAATATTTGCGTCTAGAGCCTTTGCATTGAGGGCTATCTGAAAACGGCTGTGGCGCTGAAGTTGTCTGTGAATGTGGAGTTGGTGGCATGTGAAACCCGCATGTGGAGCATTCGTTTGTGTGGGATGCTCTACCAGGTTCATTCCTAGATAATGCACTCAAAGGGCACTAAGCATAGAGTGTGAAAACTGAGTTTCCTTGAGAGCTGCTTGGAAGCCTGATGGTGTGTGAAGTTAGTGAGCCAAATGGAGTTGTTCTCCCACAAGAACCACTCGGCTGATTCTTCTTCAATATGCCCTTCACCAACATGCAGTGTTTCCTTGATTGAATTAGCTCTCACACCAATATTTGTGTCTAGAGCCTTTGCATTGAGGGTTATTTGAAAACGGCTTTGGCGCTGACATTGCCTGTGAATGTGGAGTTGGTGGCATGTGAAACCCGCATGTGGAGCATTCGTTTGTGTGGGATGCTCACCAAGCTTCATTTCAGTCCTAGGCACTCAAAGGGCACTAAGCATAGAGTGTGAAAACTGATTTTCCTTGAGAGCTGCTTGGAAGCCTGATGGTGTGTGAAGTTAGTGAGCCAAATGGAGTTGTTCTCCCACAAGAACCACTCGGCTGATTCTTCTTCAATATGTCCTTCACCAACATGCACTGTTTCCTTGATTGAATTAGCTCTCACACCAATATTTGCCTCTAGAGCCTTTGCATTGAGGGCTATCTGAAAACGGCTGTGGCGCTGAAGTTGCCTGTGAATGTGGAGTTGGTGGCATGTGAAACCCGCATGTGGAGCATTCGTTTGTGTCGGATGCTCACCAAGCTTCATTTCAGTCCTAGGCACTCAAAGGGCACTAAGCATAGAGTGTGAAAACTGAGTTTCCTTGAGAGCTGCTTCGAAGCCTGATGGTGTGTGAAGTTAGTGAGCCAAATGGAGTTGTTCTCCCACAAGAACCACTCGGCTGATTCTTCTTCAATATGCCCTTCACCAACATGCAGTGTTTCCTTGATTGAATTAGCTCTCACACCAATATTTGCTTCTAGAGCCTTTGCATTGAGGGCTATCTGAAAGTGGCTTTGGCGCTGAAGTTGCCTGTGAATGTGGAGTTGGTGGCATGTGAAACCCGCATGTGGAGCATTCGTTTGTGTGGGATGCTCTACCAGGTTCATTTCAGTCCTAGGCACTCAAAGGGCACTAAGCATAGAGTGTGAAAACTGAGTTTCCTTGAGAGCTGCTTGGAAGCCTGATGGTGTGTGAAGTTAGTGAGCCAAATGGAGTTGTTGTCCCACAAGAACCACTCGGCTGATTCTTCTTCAATATGCCCTTCACCAACATGCAGTGTTTCCTTGATTGAATTAGCTCTCACACCAATATTTGCGTCTAGAGCCTTTGCATTGAGGGATACCTGAAAGTGGCTTTGGCGCTGAAGTTGCCTGTGAATGTGGAGTTGGTGGCATGTGAAACCCGCATGTGGAGCATTCGTTTGTGTGGGATGCTCTACCAGGTTCATTCCTAGATAATTCACTGAAAGGGCACTAAGCATAGAGTGTGAAAACTGAGTTTCCTTGAGAGCTGCTTGGAAGCCTGATGGTGTGTGAAGTTAGTGAGCCAAATGGAGTTGTTCTCCCACAAGAACCACTCGGCTGATTCTTCTTCAATATGCCCTTCACCAACATGCAGTGTTTCCTTGATTGAATTAGCTCTCACACCAATATTTGCGTCTAGAGCCTTTGCATTGAGGGCTATCTGAAAACGGCTTTGGCGCTGAAGTTGCCTGTGAATGTGGAGTTGGTGGCATGTGAAACCCGCATGTGGAGCATTCGTTTGTGTGGGATGCTCACCAAGCTTCATTTCAGTCCTAGGCACACAAAGGGCACTAAGCATAGAGTGTGAAAACTGAGATTCCTTGAGAGCTGCTTGGAAGCCTGATGGTGTGTGAAGTTAGTGAGCCAAATGGAGTTGTTCTCCCACAAGAACCACTCGGCTGATTCTTCTTCAATATGCCCTTCACCAACATGCAGTGTTTCCTTGATTGAATTAGCTCTCACACCAATCTTTGCCTCTAGAGCCTTTCCATTGAGGGCTATCTGAAAACGGCTGTGGCGCTGACGTTGCCTGTGAGTGTGGAGTTGGTGGCATGTGAAACCCGCATGTGGAGCATTCGTTTGTGTGGGATGCTCACCAAGCTTCATTTCAGTCCTAGGCACACAAAGGGCACTAAGCATAGAGTGTGAAAACTGAGTTTCCTTGAGAGCTGCTTGGAAGCCTGATGGTGTGTGAAGTTAGTGAGCCAAATGGAGTTGTTCTCCCACAAGAACCACTCGGCTGATTCTTCTTCAATATGCCCTTCACCAACATGCAGTGTTTCCTTGATTGAATTAGCTCTCACACCAATATTTAATTCTAGAGCCTTTGCATTGAGGGCTATCTGAAAACGGCTGTGGCAGTGAAGTTGTCTGTGAATGTGGAGTTGGTGGCATGTGAAACCCGCATGTGGAGCATTCGTTTGTGTGGGATGCTCACCAAGCTTCATTTCTGTCCTAGGCACACAAAGGGCACTAAGCGTAGAGTGTGAAAACTGAGTTTCCTTGAGAGCTGCTTGGAAGCCTGATGGTGTGTGAAGTTAGTGAGCCAAATGGAGTTGTTCTCCCACAAGAACCACTCGGCTGATTCTTCTTCAATATGCCCTTCACCAACATGCAGTGTTTCCTTGATTGAATTAGCTCTCACACCAATATTTGATTCTAGAGCCTTTGCATTGAAAGCTATCTGAAAACGGCTGTGGCAGTGAAGTTGTCTGTGAATGTGGAGTTGGTGGCATGTGAAACCCGCTTGTGGAGCATTCGTTTGTGTGGGATGCTCACCAAGCTTCATTTCAGTCCTAGGCACACAAAGGGCACTAAGCATAGAGTGTGAAAACTGAGTTTCCTTGAGAGCTGCTTGGAAGCCTGATGGTGTGTGAAGTTAGTGAGCCAAATGGAGTTGTTCTCCCACAAGAACCACTCGGCTGATTCTTCTTCAATATGCCCTTCACCAACATGCAGTGTTTCCTTGATTGAATTAGCTCTCACACCAATATTTGCGTCTAGAGCCTTTGCATTGAGGGCTTCCTGAACGTGGCTTTGGCGCTGACGTTGCCTGTGAATGTGGAGTTGGTGGCATGTGAAACCCGCATGTGGAGCATTCGTTCGTGTGGGATGCTCTACCAGGTTCATTCCTAGATAATGCACTCAAAGGGCACTAAGCATAGAGTGTGAAAACTGAGTTTCCTTGAGAGCTGCTTGGAAGCCTGATGGTGTGTGAAGTTAGTGAGCCAAATGGAGTTGTTCTCCCACAAGAACCACTCGGCTGATTCTTCTTCAATATGCCCTTCACCAACATGCAGTGTTTCCTTGATTGAATTAGCTCTCACACCAATATTTGCGTCTAGAGCCTTTGCATTGAGGGCTATCTGAAAACGGCTGTGGCGCTGAAGTTGTCTGTGAATGTGGAGTTGGTGGCATGTGAAACCCGCATGTGGAGCATTCGTTTGTGTGGGATGCTCACCAAGCTTCATTTCAGTCCTAGGCACTCAAAGGGCACTAAGCATAGAGTGTGAAAACTGAGTTTCCTTGAGAGCTGCTTGGAAGCCTGATGGTGTGTGAAGTTAGTGAGCCAAATGGAGTTGTTCTCCCACAAGAAGCACTCGGCTGATTCTTCTTCAATATGCCCTTCACCAACATGCAGTGTTTCCTTGGTTGAATTAGCTCTCACACCAATATTTGCGTCTAGAGCCTTTGCATTGAGGGCTATCTGAAAACGGCTGTGGCGCTGAAGTTGCCTGTGAATGTGGAGTTGGTGGCATGTGAAACCCGCATGTGGAGCATTCGTTTGTGTGTGAGGCTCTCCAAGCTTCATTTCAGTGCTAGGCACTCAAAGGGCACTAAGCATAGAGTGTGAAAACTGAGTTTCCTTGAGAGCTGCTTGGAAGCCTGATGGTGTGTGAAGTTAGTGAGCCAAATGGAGTTGTTGTCCCACAAGAACCACTCGGCTGATTCTTCTTCAATATGCCCTTCACCAACATGCAGTGTTTCCTTGATTGAATTAGCTCTCACACCAATATTTGCGTCTAGAGCCTTTGCATTGAGGGCTCTCTGAAAACGGCTGTGGCGCTGAAGTTGTCTGTGAGTGTGGAGTTGGTGGCATGTGAACGCCGCATGTGGAGCATTCCTTTGTGTGGGATGCTCTACCAGGTTCATTCCTAGATAATGCACTCAAAGGGCACTAAGCATAGAGTGTGAAAACTGAGTTTCCTTGAGAGCTGCTTGGAAGCCTGATGGTGTGTGAAGTTAGTGAGCCAAATGGAGTTGTTCTCCCACAAGAACCACTCGGCTGATTCTGCTTCAATATGCCCTTCACCAACGTGCAGTGTTTCCTTGATTGAATTAGCTCTCACACCAATATTTAATTCTAGAGCCTTTGCATTGAGGGCTATCTGAAAACGGCTGTGGCGCTGAAGTTGTCTGTGAATGTGGAGTTGGTGGCATGTGAAACCCGCATGTGGAGCATTCGTTTGTGTCGGATGCTCACCAAGCTTCATTTCAGTCCTAGGCACTCAAAGGGCACTAAGCATAGAGTGTGGAAACTGAGTTTCCTTGTGAGCTGCTTGGAAGCCTGATGGTGTGTGAAGTTAGTGAGCCAAATGGAGTTGTTCTCCCACAAGAACCACTCGGCTGATTCTTCTTCAATATGCCCTTCACCAACATGCAGTGTTTCCTTGATTGAATTAGCTCTCAAACCAATATTTGCGTCTAGAGCCTTTGCATTGAGGGCTATCTGAAAACGGCTGTGGCGCTGACGTTGCCTGTGAGTGTGGAGTTGGTGGCATGTGAAACCCGCATGTGGAGCATTCGTTTGTGTGGGATGCTCACCAAGCTTCATTTCAGTCCTAGGCACACAAAGGGCACTAAGCATAGAGTGTGAAAACTGAGTTTCCTTGAGAGCTGCTTGGAAGCCTGATGGTGTGTGAAGTTAGTGAGCCAAATGGAGTTGTTCTCCCACAAGAACCACTCGGCTGATTCTTCTTCAATATGCCCTTCACCAACATGCAGTGTTTCCTTGATTGAATTAGCTCTCACACCAATATTTAATTCTAGAGCCTTTGCATTGAGGGCTATCTGAAAACGGCTGTGGCAGTGAAGTTGTCTGTGAATGTGGAGTTGGTGGCATGTGAAACCCGCATGTGGAGCATTCGTTTGTGTGGGATGCTCACCAAGCTTCATTTCTGTCCTAGGCACACAAAGGGCACTAAGCATAGAGTGTGAAAACTGAGTTTCCTTGAGAGCTGCTTGGAAGCCTGATGGTGTGTGAAGTTAGTGAGCCAAATGGAGTTGTTCTCCCACAAGAACCACTCGGCTGATTCTTCTTCAATATGCCCTTCACCAACATGCAGTGTTTCCTTGATTGAATTAGCTCTCACACCAATATTTGATTCTAGAGCCTTTGCATTGAAAGCTATCTGAAAACGGCTGTGGCAGTGAAGTTGTCTGTGAATGTGGAGTTGGTGGCATGTGAAACCCGCTTGTGGAGCATTCGTTTGTGTGGGATGCTCACCAAGCTTCATTTCAGTCCTAGGCACACAAAGGGCACTAAGCATAGAGTGTGAAAACTGAGTTTCCTTGAGAGCTGCTTGGAAGCCTGATGGTGTGTGAAGTTAGTGAGCCAAATGGAGTTGTTCTCCCACAAGAACCACTCGGCTGATTCTTCTTCAATATGCCCTTCACCAACATGCAGTGTTTCCTTGATTGAATTAGCTCTCACACCAATATTTGCGTCTAGAGCCTTTGCATTGAGGGCTTCCTGAACGTGGCTTTGGCGCTGACGTTGCCTGTGAATGTGGAGTTGGTGGCATGTGAAACCCGCATGTGGAGCATTCGTTCGTGTGGGATGCTCTACCAGGTTCATTCCTAGATAATGCACTCAAAGGGCACTAAGCATAGAGTGTGAAAACTGAGTTTCCTTGAGAGCTGCTTGGAAGCCTGATGGTGTGTGAAGTTAGTGAGCCAAATGGAGTTGTTCTCCCACAAGAACCACTCGGCTGATTCTTCTTCAATATGCCCTTCACCAACATGCAGTGTTTCCTTGATTGAATTAGCTCTCACACCAATATTTGCGTCTAGAGCCTTTGCATTGAGGGCTATCTGAAAACGGCTGTGGCGCTGAAGTTGTCTGTGAATGTGGAGTTGGTGGCATGTGAAACCCGCATGTGGAGCATTCGTTTGTGTGGGATGCTCACCAAGCTTCATTTCAGTCCTAGGCACTCAAAGGGCACTAAGCATAGAGTGTGAAAACTGAGTTTCCTTGAGAGCTGCTTGGAAGCCTGATGGTGTGTGAAGTTAGTGAGCCAAATGGAGTTGTTCTCCCACAAGAACCACTCGGCTGATTCTTCTTCAATATGCCCTTCACCAACATGCAGTGTTTCCTTGGTTGAATTAGCTCTCACACCAATATTTGCGTCTAGAGCCTTTGCATTGAGGGCTATCTGAAAACGGCTGTGGCGCTGAAGTTGTCTGTGAATGTGGAGTTGGTGGCATGTGAAACCCGCATGTGGAGCATTCGTTTGTGTGGGATGCTCACCAAGCTTCATTTCAGTCCTAGGCACTCAAAGGGCACTAAGCATAGAGTGTGAAAACTGAGTTTCCTTGAGAGCTGCTTGGAAGCCTGATGGTGTGTGAAGTTAGTGAGCCAAATGGAGTTGTTGTCCCACAAGAACCACTCGGCTGATTCTTCTTCAATATGCCCTTCACCAACATGCAGTGTTTCCTTGATTGAATTAGCTCTCACACCAATATTTGCGTCTAGAGCCTTTGCATTGAGGGCTATCTGAAAACGGCTGTGGCGCTGAAGTTGTCTGTGAGTGTGGAGTTGGTGGCATGTGAACGCCGCATGTGGAGCATTCCTTTGTGTGGGATGCTCTACCAGGTTCATTCCTAGATAATGCACTCAAAGGGCACTAAGCATAGAGTGTGAAAACTGAGTTTCCTTGAGAGCTGCTTGGAAGCCTGATGGTGTGTGAAGTTAGTGAGCCAAATGGAGTTGTTCTCCCACAAGAACCACTCGGCTGATTCTGCTTCAATATGCCCTTCACCAACGTGCAGTGTTTCCTTGATTGAATTAGCTCTCACACCAATATTTGCGTCTAGAGCCTTTGCATTGAGGGCTCTCTGAAAACGGCTGTGGCGCTGAAGTTGTCTGTGAATGTGGAGTTGGTGGCATTTGAAACCCGCATGTGGAGCATTCGTTTGTGTCGGATGCTCACCAAGCTTCATTTCAGTCCTAGGCACTCAAAGGGCACTAAGCATAGAGTGTGAAAACTGAGTTTCCTTGAGAGCTGCTTGGAAGCCTGATGGTGTGTGAAGTTAGTGAGCCAAATGGAGTTGTTCTCCCACAAGAACCACTCGGCTGATTCTTCTTCAATATGCCCTTCACCAACATGCAGTGTTTCCTTGATTGAATTAGCTCTCAAACCAATATTTGCGTCTAGAGCCTTTGCATTGAGGGCTATCTGAAAATGGCTTTGGCGCTGAAGTTGCCTGTGAATGTGGAGTTGGTGGCATGTGAAACCCGCTTGTGCAGCATTCGTTTGTGTGGGATGCTCACCAAGCTTCATTTCAGTCCTAGGCACTCAAAGGGCACTAAGCATAGAGTGTGAAAACTGAGTTTCCTTGAGAGCTGCTTGGAAGCCTGATGGTGTGTGAAGTTAGTGAGCCAAATGGAGTTGTTCTCCCACAAGAACCACTCGGCTGATTCTTCTTCAATATGTCCTTCACCAACATGCAGTGTTTCCTTGATTGAATTAGCTCTCACACCAATATTGGCGTCTAGAGCCTTTGCATTGAGGGCTATCTGAAAACGGCTGTGGCGCTGAAGTTGTCTGTGAATGTGGAGTTGGTGGCATGTGAAACCCGCATGTGGAGCATTCGTTTGTGTGGGATGCTCTACCAGGTTCATTCCTAGATAATGCACTCAAAGGGCACTAAGCATAGAGTGTGAAAACTGAGTTTCCTTGAGAGCTGCTTGGAAGCCTGATGGTGTGTGAAGTTAGTGAGCCAAATGGAGTTGTTCTCCCACAAGAACCACTCGGCTGATTCTTCTTCAATATGCCCTTCACCAACATGCAGTGTTTCCTTGATTGAATTAGCTCTCACACCAATATTTGCCTCTAGAGCCTTTGCATTGAGGGTTATTTGAAAACGGCTTTGGCGCTGACATTGCCTGTGAATGTGGAGTTGGTGGCATGTGAAACCCGCATGTGGAGCATTCGTTTGTGTGGGATGCTCACCAAGCTTCATTTCAGTCCTAGGCACTCAAAGGGCACTAAGCATAGAGTGTGAAAACTGATTTTCCTTGAGAGCTGCTTGGAAGCCTGATGGTGTGTGAAGTTAGTGAGCCAAATGGAGTTGTTCTCCCACAAGAACCACTCGGCTGATTCTTCTTCAATATGTCCTTCACCAACATGCAGTGTTTCCTTGGTTGAATTAGCTCTCACACCAATATTTGCGTCTAGAGCCTTTGCATTGAGGGCTATCTGAAAACGGCTGTGGCGCTGAAGTTGCCTGTGAATGTGGAGTTGGTGGCATGTGAAACCCGCATGTGGAGCATTCGTTTGTGTGGGATGCTCACCAAGCTTCATTTCAGTCCTAGGCACTCAAAGGGCACTAAGCATAGAGTGTGAAAACTGAGTTTCCTTGAGAGCTGCTTGGAAGCCTGATGGTGTGTGAAGTTAGTGAGCCAAATGGAGTTGTTCTCCCACAAGAACCACTCGGCTGATTCTTCTTCAATATGCCCTTCACCAACATGCAGTGTTTCCTTGATTGAATTAGCTCTCAAACCAATATTTGCGTCTAGAGCCTTTGCATTGAGGGCTATCTGAAAATGGCTTTGGCGCTGACGTTGCCTGTGAATGTGGAGTTGGTGGCATGTGAAACCCGCTTGTGGAGCATTCGTTTGTGTGGGATGCTCACCAAGCTTCATTTCAGTCCTAGGCACTCAAAGGGCACTAAGCATAGAGTGTGAAAACTGAGTTTCCTTGAGAGCTGCTTGGAAGCCTGATGGTGTGTGAAGTTAGTGAGCCAAATGGAGTTGTTCTCCAACAAGAACCACTCGGCTGATTCTTCTTCAATATGTCCTTCACCAACATGCACTGTTTCCTTGATTGAATTAGCTCTCACACCAATATTTGCGTCTAGAGCCTTTGCATTGAGGGCTATCTGAAAGTGGCTTTGGCGCTGAAGTTGCCTGTGAATGTGGAGTTGGTGGCATGTGAAACCCGCATGTGGAGCATTCGTTTGTGTGGGATGCTCTACCAGGTTCATTCCTAGATAATTCACTCAAAGAGAACTAAGCATAGAGTGTGAAAACTGAGTTTCCTTGAGAGCTGCTTGGAAGCCTGATGGTGTGAAGTTAGTGTGCCAAATGGAGTTGTTGTCCCACAAGAACCACTCGGCTGATTCTTCTTCAATATGCCCTTCACCAACATGCAGTGTTTCCTTGGTTGAATTAGCTCTCACACAAATATTTGCGTCTAGAGCCTTTGCATTGAGGGCTATCTGAAAGTGGCTGTGGCGCTGAAGTTGCCTGTGAATGTGGAGTTGGTGGCATGTGAAACCCGCATGTGGAGCATTTGTTTGTGTGGGATGCTCACCAAGCTTCATTTCAGTCCTTGGCACTCAAAGGGCACTAAGCATAGAGTGTGAAAACTGAGTTTCCTTGAGAGCTGCTTGGAAGCCTGATGGTGTGTGAAGTTAGTGAGCCAAATGGAGTTGTTCTCCCACAAGAACCACTCGGCTGATTCTTCTTCAATATGCGCTTCACCAACATGCAGTGTTTCCTTGATTGAATTAGCTCTCACACCAATATTTGATTCTAGAGCCTTTGCATTGAAAGCTATCTGAAAACGGCTGTGGCAGTGAAGTTGTCTGTGAATGTGGAGTTGGTGGCATGTGAAACCCGCTTGTGGAGCATTCGTTTGTGTGGGATGCTCACCAAGCTTCATTTCTGTCCTAGGCACACAAAGGGCACTAAGCATAGAGTGTGAAAACTGATTTTCCTTGAGAGCTGCTTGGAAGCCTGATGGTGTGTGAAGTTAGTGAGCCAAATGGAGTTGTTCTCCCACAAGAACCACTCGGCAGATTCTTCTTCAATATGCCCTTCACCAACATGCAGTGTTTCCTTGATTGAATTAGCTCTCACACCAATATTTGATTCTAGAGCCTTTGCATTGAAAGCTATCTGAAAACGGCTGTGTCCCTGACGTTGCCTGTGAATGTGGAGTTGGTGGCATGTGAAACCCGCATGTGGAGCATTCGTTTGTGTGGGATGCTCACCAAGCTTCATTTCAGTCCTAGGCACACAAAGGGCACTAAGCATAGAGTGTGAAAACTGAGTTTCCTTGAGAGCTGCTTGGAAGCCTGATGGTGTGTGAAGTTAGTGAGCCAAATGGAGTTGTTCTCCCTCAAGAACCACTCGGCTGATTCTTCTTCAATATGCCCTTCACCAACATGCAGTGTTTCCTTGATTGAATTAGCTCTCACACCAATATTTGCGTCTAGAGCCTTTGCATTGAGGGCTATCTGAACGTGGCTTTGGCGCTGACGTTGCCTGTGAATGTGGAGTTGGTGGCATGTGAAACCCGCATGTGGAGCATTCGTTCGTGTAGGATGCTCTACCAGGTTCATTCCCAGATAATGCATTCAAAGGGCACTAAGCATAGAGTGTGAAAACTGAGTTTCCTTGAGAGCTGCTTGGAAGCCTGATGGTGTGTGAAGTTAGTGAGCCAAATGGAGTTGTTCTCCCACAAGAACCACTCGGCTGATGCTTCTTCAATATGCCCTTCACCAACATGCAGTGTTTCCTTGATTGAATTAGCTCTCACACCAATATTTGTGTCTAGAGCCTTTGCATTGAGGGCTATCTGAAAACGGCTTTGGCGCTGAAGTTGCCTGTGAATGTGGAGTTGGTGGCATGTGAAACCCGCATGTGGAGCATTCGTTTGTGTGGGATGCTTTACCAGGTTCATTCCTAGATAATGCACTCAAAGGGCACTAAGCATAGAGTGTGAAAACTGAGTTTCCTTGAGAGCTTCTTGGAAGCTTGATGGTGTGTGAAGTTAGTGAGCCAAATGGAGTTGTTCTCCCACAAGAACCACTCGGCTGATTCTTCTTCAATATGCCCTTCACCAACATGCAGTGTTTCCTTGATTGAATTAGCTCTCACACCAATATTTGCGTCTAGAGCCTTTGCATTGAGGGCTATCTGAAAACGGCTGTGGCGCTGAAGTTGCCTGTGAATGTGGAGTTGGTGGCATGTGAAACCCGCATGTGGAGCATTCGTTTGTGTGGGATGCTCACCAAGCTTCATTTCAGTCCTAGGCACTCAAAGGGCACTAAGCATAGAGTGTGAAAACTGAGTTTCCTTGAGAGCTGCTTGGAAGCCTGATGGTGTGTGAAGTTAGTGAGCCAAATGGAGTTGTTCTCCCACAAGAACCACTCGGCTGATTCTTCTTCAATATGCCCTTCACCAACATGCAGTGTTTCCTTGATTGAATTAGCTCTCACACCAATATTTGATTCTAGAGCCTTTGCATTGAGGGCTATCTGAAAACGGCTGTGGCAGTGAAGTTGTCTGTGAATGTGGAGTTGGTGGCATGTGAAACCCGCTTGTGGAGCATTCGTTTATGTGGGATGCTCTACCAGGTTCATTCCTAGATAATGCACTCAAAGGGCACTAAGCATAGAGTGTGAAAACTGAGTTTCCTTGAGAGCTGCTTGGAAGCCTGATGGTGTGTGAAGTTAGTGAGCCAAATGGAGTTGTTCTCCCACAAGAACCACTCGGCTGATTCTTCTTCAATATGCCCTTCACCAACATGCAGTGTTTCCTTGATTGAATTAGCTCTCACACCAATATTTGCGTCTAGATCCTTTGCATTGAGGGCTATCTGAGAAAGGCTTTGGCGCTGAAGTTGCCTGTGAATGTGGAGTTGGTGGCATGTGAAACCCGCATGTGGAGCATTCGTTTGTGTGGGATGTTCACCAAGCTTCATTTCAGTCCTAGGCACACAAAAGGCACTAAGCATAGAGTGTGAAAACTGAGTTTCCTTGAGAGCTGCTTGGAAGCCTGATGGTGTGTGAAGTTAGTGAGCCAAATGGAGTTGTTCTCCCACAAGAACCACTCGGCTGATTCTTCTTCAATATGCCCTTCACCAACATGCAGTGTTTCCTTGATTGAATTAGCTTTCACACCAATATTTGCGTCTAGAGCCTTTGCATTGAGGGCTATATGAAAACGGCTGATTCACTTACGTTGCCTGTGAGTGTGGAGTTGGTGGCATGTGAAACCCGCATGTGGAGCATTCGCTTGTGTGGGATGCTCACCAAGTTTCATTTCAGTCCTGGGCACACAAAGGGCACTAAGCATAGAGTGTGAAAACTGAGTTTCCTTGAGAGCTGCTTGGAAGCCTGATGGTGTGTGAAGTTAGTGAGCCAAATGGAGTTGTTCTCCCACAAGAACCACTCGGCTGATTCTTCTTCAATATGCCCTTCACCAACATGCAGTGTTTCCTTGATTGAATTAGCTCTCACACCAATATTTGATTCTAGAGCCTTTGCATTGAAAGCTATCTGAAAACGGCTGTGGCAGTGAAGTTGTCTGTGAATGTGGAGTTGGTGGCATGTGAAACCCGCATGTGGAGCATTCGTTTGTGTGGGATGCTCACCAAGCTTCATTTCAGTCCTAGGCACTCAAAGGGCACTAAGCATAGAGTGTGAAAACTGAGTTTCCTTGAGAGCTGCTTGGAAGCCTGATGGTGTGTAAAGTTAGTGAGCCAAATGGAGTTGTTCTCCCACAAGAACCACTCGGCTGATGCTTCTTCAATATGCCCTTCACCAACATGCAGTGTTTCCTTGATTGAATTAGCTCTCACACCAATATTTGTGTCTAGAGCCTTTGCATTGAGGGCTATCTGAAAACGGCTTTGGCGCTGAAGTTGCCTGTGAATGTGGAGTTGGTGGCATGTGAAACCCGCATGTGGAGCATTCGTTTGTGTGGGATGCTTTACCAGGTTCATTCCTAGATAATGCACTCAAAGGGCACTAAGCATAGAGTGTGAAAACTGAGTTTCCTTGAGAGCTGCTTGGAAGCCTGATGGTGTGTGAAGTTAGTGAGCCAAATGGAGTTGTTCTCCCACAAGAACCACTCGGCTGATTCTTCTTCAATATGCCCTTCACCAACATGCAGTGTTTCCTTGATTGAATTAGCTCTCACACCAATATTTGCGTCTAGAGCCTTTGCATTGGGGGCTATCTGAAAACGGCTGTGGCGCTGAAGTTGCCTGTGAATGTGGAGTTGGTGGCATGTGAAACCCGCATGTGGAGCATTCGTTTGTGTGGGATGCTCACCAAGCTTCATTTCAGTCCTAGGCACTCAAAGGGCACTAAGCATAGAGTGTGAAAACTGAGTTTCCTTGAGAGCTGCTTGGAAGCCTGATGGTGTGTGAAGTTAGTGAGCCAAATGGAGTTGTTCTCCCACAAGAACCACTCGGCTGATTCTTCTTCAATATGCCCTTCACCAACATGCAGTGTTTCCTTGATTGAATTAGCTCTCACACCAATATTTGTGTCTAGAGCCTTTGCATTGAGGGCTATCTGAAAACGGCTGTGGCAGTGAAGTTGTCTGTGAATGTGGAGTTGGTGGCATGTGAAACCCGCTTGTGGAGCATTCGTTTATGTGGGATGCTCTACCAGGTTCATTCCTAGATAATGCACTCAAAGGGCACTAAGCATAGAGTGTGAAAACTGAGTTTCCTTGAGAGCTGCTTGGAAGCCTGATGGTGTGTGAAGTTAGTGAGCCAAATGGAGTTGTTCTCCCACAAGAACCACTCGGCTGATTCTTCTTCAATATGCCCTTCACCAACATGCAGTGTTTCCTTGATTGAATTAGCTCTCACACCAATATTTGCGTCTAGATCCTTTGCATTGAGGGCTATCTGAAAACGGCTTTGGCGCTGAAGTTGCCTGTGAATGTGGAGTTGGTGGCATGTGAAACCCGCATGTGGAGCATTCGTTTGTGTGGGATGCTCACCAAGCTTCATTTCAGTCCTAGGCACACAAAAGGCACTAAGCATAGAGTGTGAAAACTGAGTTTCCTTGAGAGCTGCTTGGAAGCCTGATGGTGTGTGAAGTTAGTGAGCCAAATGGAGTTGTTCTCCCACAAGAACCACTCGGCTGATTCTTCTTCAATATGCCCTTCACCAACATGCAGTGTTTCCTTGATTGAATTAGCTCTCACACCAATATTTGCGTCTAGATCCTTTGCATTGAGGGCTATCTGAACGTGGCTTTGGCGCTGAAGTTGTCTGTGAATGTGGAGTTGGTGGCATGTGAAACCCGCATGTGGAGCATTCGTTTGTGTGGGATGCTCTACCAGGTTCATTCCTAGATAATGCACTCAAAGGGCACTAAGCATAGAGTGTGAAAACTGAGTTTCCTTGAGAGCTGCTTGGAAGCCTGATGGTGTGTGAAGTTAGTGAGCCAAATGGAGTTGTTCTCCCACAAGAACCACTCGGCTGATTCTTCTTCAATATGCCCTTCACCAACATGCAGTGTTTCCTTGATTGAATTAGCTCTCACACCAATATTTGATTCTAGAGCCTTTGCATTAAGGGCTATCTGAAAACGGCTGTGGCAGTGAAGTTGTCTGTGAATGTGGAGTTGGTGGCATGTGAAACCCGCTTGTGGAGCATTCGTTTATGTGGGATGCTCTACCAGGTTCATTCCTAGATAATGCACTCAAAGGGCACTAAGCATAGAGTGTGAAAAGTGAGTTTCCTTGAGAGCTGCTTGGAAGCCTGATGGTGTGTGAAGTTAGTGAGCCAAATGGAGTTGTTCTCCCACAAGAACCACTCGGCTGATTCTTCTTCAATATGCCCTTCACCAACATGCAGTGTTTCCTTGATTGAATTAGCTCTCACACCAATATTTGCGTCTAGATCCTTTGCATTGAGGGCTATCTGAAAAAGGCTTTGGCGTTGAAGTTGCCTGTGAATGTGGAGTTGGTGGCATGTGAAACCCGCATGTGGAGCATTCGTTTGTGTGGGATGCTCACCAAGCTTCATTTCAGTCCTAGGCACACAAAAGGCACTAAGCATAGAGTGTGAAAACTGAGTTTCCTTGAGAGCTGCTTGGAAGCCTGATGGTGTGTGAAGTTAGTGAGCCAAATGGAGTTGTTCTCCCACAAGAACCACTCGGCTGATTCTTCTTCAATATGCCCTTCACCAACATGCAGTGTTTCCTTGATTGAATTAGCTCTCACACCAATATTTGCGTCTAGATCCTTTGCATTGAGGGCTATCTGAAAACGGCTGTGGCGCTTACGTTGCCTGTGAGTGTGGAGTTGGTGGCATGTGAAACCCGCATGTGGAGCATTCGTTTGTGTGGGATGCTCACCAAGCTTCATTTCAGTCCTAGGCACACAAAGGGCACTAAGCATAGAGTGTGAAAACTGAGTTTCCTTGAGAGCTGCTTGGAAGCCTGATGGTGTGTGAAGTTAGTGAGCCAAATGGAGTTGTTCTCCCTCAAGAACCACTCGGCTGATTCTTCTTCAATATGCCCTTCACCAACATGCAGTGTTTCCTTGATTGAATTAGCTCTCACACCAATATTTGATTCTAGAGCCTTTGCATTGAAAGCTATCTGAAAACGGCTGTGGCGCTGAAGTTGTCTGTGAATGTGGAGTTGGTGGCATGTGAAACCCGCTTCTGGAGCATTCGTTTGTGTGGGATGCTCTACCAGGTTCATTTCAGTCCTAGGCACACAAAGGGCACTAAGCATAGAGTGTGAAAACTGAGTTTCCTTGAGAGCTGCTTGGAAGCCTGATGGTGTGTGAAGTTAGTGAGCCAAATGGAGTTGTTCTCCCACAAGAACCACTCGGCTGATTCTTCTTCAATATGCCCTTCACCAACATGCAGTGTTTCCTTGATTGAATTAGCTCTCACACCAATATTTGCGTCTAGAGCCTTTGCATTGAGGGCTATCTGAAAGTGGCTTTGACGCTGAAGTTGCCTGTGAATGTGGAGTTGGTGGCATGTGAAACCCGCATGTGGAGCATTCGTTCGTGTGGGATGCTCACCAAGCTTCATTTCAGTCCTAGGCACACAAAGGGCACTAAGCATAGAGTGTGAAAACTGAGTTTCCTTGAGAGCTGCTTGGAAGCCTGATGGTGTGTGAAGTTAGTGAGCCAAATGGAGTTGTTCTCCCACAAGAACCACTCGGCTGATTCTTCTTCAATATGCCCTTCACCAACATGCAGTGTTTCCTTGATTGAATTAGCTCTCACACCAATATTTGCGTCTAGAGCCTTTGCATTGAAAGCTATCTGAAAACGGCTGTGGCAGTGAAGTTGTCTGTGAATGTGGAGTTGGTGGCATGTGAAACCCGCTTGTGGAGCATTCGTTTGTGTGGGATGCTTTACCAGGTTCATTCCTAGATAATGCACTCAAAGGGCACTAAGCATAGAGTGTGAAAACTGAGTTTCCTTGAGAGCTGCTTGGAAGCCTGATGGTGTGTGAAGTTAGTGAGCCAAATGGAGTTGTTCTCCCACAAGAACCACTCGGCTGATTCTTCTTCAATATGCCCTTCACCAACATGCAGTGTTTCCTTGATTGAATTAGCTCTCACACCAATATTTGTGTCTAGAGCCTTTGCATTGAGGGCTTCCTGAACGTGGCTTTGGCGCTGACGTTTCCTGTGAATGTGGAGTTGGTGGCATGTGAAACCCGCATGTGGAGCATTCGTTTGTGTGGGATGCTCACCAAGCTTCATTTCAGTCCTAGGCACACAAAGGGCACTAAGCATAGAGTGTGAAAACTGAGTTTCCTTGAGAGCTGCTTGGAAGCCTGATGGTGTGTGAAGTTAGTGAGCCAAATGGAGTTGTTCTCCCACAAGAACCACTCGGCTGATTCTTCTTCAATATGCCCTTCACCAACATGCAGTGTTTCCTTGATTGAATTAGCTCTCACACCAATATTTGCGTCTAGAGCCTTTGCATTGAGGGCTATCTGAACGTGGCTTTGGCGCTGAAGTTGTCTGTGAGTGTGGAGTTGGTGGCATGTGAAACCCGCATGTGGAGCATTCGTTCGTGTAGGATGCTCTACCAGGTTCATTCCCAGATAATGCATTCAAAGGGCACTAAGCATAGAGTGTGAAAACTGAGTTTCCTTGAGAGCTGCTTGGAAGCCTGATGGTGTGTGAAGTTAGTGAGCCAAATGGAGTTGTTCTCCCACAAGAACCACTCGGCTGATTCTTCTTCTATATGCCCTTCACCAACATGCAGTGTTTCCTTGATTGAATTAGCTCTCACACCAATATTTGTGTCTAGAGCCTTTGCATTGAGGGCTATCTGAAAACGGCTTTGGCGCTGAAGTTGCCTGTGAATGTGGAGTTGGTGGCATGTGAAACCCGCATGTGGAGCATTCGTTTGTGTGGGATGCTTTACCAGGTTCATTCCTAGATAATGCACTCAAAGGGCACTAAGCATAGAGTGTGAAAACTGAGTTTCCTTGAGAGCTGCTTGGAAGCTTGATGGTGTGTGAAGTTAGTGAGCCAAATGGAGTTGTTCTCCCACAAGAACCACTCGGCTGATTCTTCTTCAATATGCCCTTCACCAACATGCAGTGTTTCCTTGATTGAATTAGCTCTCACACCAATATTTGCGTCTAGAGCCTTTGCATTGAGGGCTATCTGAAAACGGCTGTGGCGCTGAAGTTGCCTGTGAATGTGGAGTTGGTGGCATGTGAAACCCGCATGTGGAGCATTCGTTTGTGTGGGATGCTCACCAAGCTTCATTTCAGTCCTAGGCACTCAAAGGGCACTAAGCATAGAGTGTGAAAACTGAGTTTCCTTGAGAGCTGCTTGGAAGCCTGATGGTGTGTGAAGTTAGTGAGCCAAATGGAGTTGTTCTCCCACAAGAACCACTCGGCTGATTCTTCTTCAATATGCCCTTCACCAACATGCAGTGTTTCCTTGATTGAATTAGCTCTCACACCAATATTTGCGTCTAGAGCCTTTGCATTGAGGGCTATCTGAAAACGGCTGTGGCGCTGAAGTTGTCTGTGAATGTGGAGTTGGTGGCATGTGAAACCCGCATGTGGAGCATTCGTTTATGTGGGATGCTCTACCAGGTTCATTCCTAGATAATGCACTCAAAGGGCACTAAGCATAGAGTGTGAAAACTGAGTTTCCTTGAGAGCTGCTTGGAAGCCTGATGGTGTGTGAAGTTAGTGAGCCAAATGGAGTTGTTCTCCCACAAGAACCACTCGGCTGATTCTTCTTCAATATGCCCTTCACCAACATGCAGTGTTTCCTTGATTGAATTAGCTTTCACACCAATATTTGCGTCTAGAGCCTTTGCATTGAGGGATATATGAAAACGGCTGTTTCGCTTACGTTGCCTGTGAGTGTGGAGTTGGTGGCATGTGAAACCCGCATGTGGAGCATTCGTTTGTGTGGGATGCTCACCAAGCTTCATTTCAGTCCTAGGCACACAAAGGGCACTAAGCATAGAGTGTGAAATCTGAGTTTCCTTGAGAGCTGCTTGGAAGCCTGATGGTGTGTGAAGTTAGTGAGCCAAATGGAGTTGTTCTCCCACAAGAACCACTCGCCTGATTCTTCTTCAATATGCCCTTCACCAACATGCAGTGTTTCCTTGATTGAATTAGCTCTCACACCAATATTTGCGTCTAGAGCCTTTGCATTGAGGGCTATCTGAAAACGGCTGTGGCGCTGAAGTTGCCTGTGAATGTGGAGTTGGTGGCATGTGAAACCCGCATGTGGAGCATTTGTTTGTGTGGGATGCTCACCAAGCTTCATTTCAGTCCTATACACTCAAAGGGCACTAAGCATAGAGTGTGAAAACTGAGTTTCCTTGAGAGCTGCTTGGAAGCCTGATGGTGTGTGAAGTTAGTGAGCCAAATGGAGTTGTTCTCCCACAAGAACCACTCGGCTGATTCTTCTTCAATATGCCCTTCACCAACATGCAGTGTTTCCTTGATTGAATTAGCTCTCACACCAATATTTGCGTCTAGAGCCTTTGCATTGAAAGCTATCTGAAAACGGCTGTGGCAGTGAAGTTGTCTGTGAATGTGGAGTTGGTGGCATGTGAAAACCGCATGTGGAGCATTCGTTTGTGTGGGATGCTCACCAAGCTTCATTTCAGTCCTAGGCACACAAAGGGCACTAAGCATAGAGTGTGAAAACTGAGTTTCCTTGAGAGCTGCTTGGAAGCCTGATGGTGTGTGAAGTTAGTGAGCCAAATGGAGTTGTTCTCCCACAAGAACCACTCGGCTGATTCTTCTTCAATATGCCCTTCACCAACATGCAGTGTTTCCTTGATTGAATTAGCTCTCACACCAATATTTGCGTCTAGAGCCTTTGCATTGAGGGCTATCTGAAAACGGCTGTGGCGCTGAAGTTGTCTGTGAATGTGGAGTTGGTGGCATGTGAAACCCGCATGTGGAGCATTCGTTTGTGTGGGATGCTCACCAAGCTTCATTTCAGTCCTAGGCACACAAAGGGCACTAAGCATAGAGTGTGAAAACTGAGTTTCCTTGAGAGCTGCTTGGAAGCCTGATGGTGTGTGAAGTTAGTGAGCCAAATGGAGTTGTTCTCCCACAAGAACCACTCGGCTGATTCTTCTTCAATATGCCCTTCACCAACATGCAGTGTTTCCTTGATTGAATTAGCTCTCACACCAATATTTGATTCTAGAGCCTTTGCATTGAAAGCTATCTGAAAACGGCTGTGGCAGTGAAGTTGTCTGTGAATGTGGAGTTGGTGGCATGCGAAACCCGCTTGTGGAGCATTCGTTTGTGTGGAATGCTCTACCAGGTTCATTCCTAGATAATGCATTCAAAGGGCACTAAGCATAGAGGGTGAAAACTGAGTTTCCTTGAGAGCTGCTTGGAAGCCTGATGGTGTGTGAAGTTAGTGAGGCAAATGCAGTTGTTCTCCCACAAGAACCACTCGGCTGATTCTTCTTCAATATGCACTTCACCAACATGCAGTGTTTCCTTGATTGAATTAGCTCTCACACCAATATTTGCCTCTAGAGCCTTTGCATTGAGGGCTATCTGAAAGTGGCTTTGGCGCTGACGTTGCCTGTGAATGTGGAGTTGGTGGCATGTGAAACCCGCATGTGGAGCATTCGTTTGTGTGGGATGCTCTACCAGGTTCATTCCCAGATAATGCATTCAAAGGGCACTAAGCATAGAGCGTGAAAACTGAGTTTCCTTGAGAGCTGCTTGGAAGCCTGATGGTGTGTGAAGTTAGTGAGCCAAATGGAGTTGTCCTCCCACAAGAACCACTCGTCTGATTCTTCTTCAATATGCCCTTCACCAACATGCAGTGTTTCCTTGATTGAATTAGCTCTCACACCAATATTTGCGTCTAGAGCCTTTGTATTGAGGGATATCTGAAAGTGGCTGTGGCGCTGAAGTTGCCTGTGAATGTGGAGTTGGTGGCATGTGAAACCCGCATGTGGAGCATTCGTTTGTGTGGGATGCTCTACCAGGTTCATTCCTAGATAATGCACTCAAAGGGCACTAAGCATAGAGTGTGAAAACTGAGTTTCCTTGAGAGCTGCTTGGAAGCCTGATGGTGTGTGAAGTTAGTGAGCCAAATGGAGTTGTTCTCCCACAAGAACCACTCGGCTGATGCTTCTTCAATATGCCCTTCACCAACATGCAGTGTTTCCTTGATTGAATTAGCTCTCACACCAATATTTGTGTCTAGAGCCTTTGCATTGATTGCTATCTGAAAACGGCTTTGGCGCTGAAGTTGCCTGTGAATGTGGAGTTGGTGGCATGTGAAACCCGCATGTGGAGCATTCGTTTGTGTGGGATGCTTTACCAGGTTCATTCCTAGATAATGCACTCAAAGGGCACTAAGCATAGAGTGTGAAAACTGAGTTTCCTTGAGAGCTGTTTGGAAGCCTGATGGTGTGTGAAGTTAGTGAGCCAAATGGAGTTGTTCTCCCACAAGAACCACTCGGCTGATTCTTCTTCAATATGCCCTTCACCAACATGCAGTGTTTCCTTGATTGAATTAGCTCTCACACCAATATTTGCGTCTAGAGCCTTTGCATTGAGGGCTATCTGAAAACGGCTGTGGCGCTGAAGGTGCCTGTGAATGTGGAGTTGGTGGCATGTGAAACCCGCATGTGGAGCATTCGTTTGTGTGGGATGCTCACCAAGCTTCATTTCAGTCCTAGGCACTCAAAGGGCACTAAGCATAGAGTGTGAAAACTGAGTTTCCTTGAGAGCTGCTTGGAAGCCTGATGGTGTGTGAAGTTAGTGAGCCAAATGGAGTTGTTCTCCCACAAGAACCACTCGGCTGATTCTTCTTTAATATGCCCTTCACCAACATGCAGTGTTTCCTTGATTGAATTAGCTCTCACACCAATATTTGCGTCTAGAGCCTTTGCATTGAGGGCTATCTGAAAACGTCTCTGGCGCTGAAGTTGTCTGTGAATGTGGAGTTGGTGGCATGTGAAACCCGCATGTGGAGCATTCGTTTGTGTGGGATGCTCTAGCAGGTTCATTCCTAGATAATGCACTCAAAGGGCACTAAGCATAGAGTGTGAAAACTGAGTTTCCTTGAGAGCTGCTTGGAAGCCTGATGGTGTGTGAAGTTAGTGAGCCAAATGGAGTTGTTCTCCCACAAGAACCACTCGGCTGATTCTTCTTCAATATGCCCTTCACCAACATGCAGTGTTTCCTTGATTGAATTAGCTCTCACACCAATATTTGCGCCTAGAGCCTTTGCATTGAGGGCTATCTGAAAATGGCTGTGGCGCTGACGTTGCCTGTGAATGTGGAGTTGGTGGCATGTGAAACCCGCATGTGGAGCATTCGTTTGTGTGGAATGCTCACCAAGCTTCATTTCAGTCCTAGGCACACAAAGGGCACTAAGCATAGAGTGTGAAAACTGAGTTTCCTTGAGAGCTGCTTGGAAGCCTGATGGTGTGTGAAGTTAGTGAGCCAAATGGAGTTGTTCTCCCACAAGAACCACTCGGCTGATTCTTCTTCAGTATGCCCTTCACCAACATGCAGTGTTTCCTTGATTGAATTAGCTCTCACACCAATATTTGCGTCTAGAGCCTTTGCTTTGAGGGCTATCTGAAAACGGCTGTGGCGCTGAAGTTGTCTGTGAATGTGGAGTTGGTAGCATGTGAAACCCGCATGTGGAGCATTCGTTTGTGTGGGATGCTCTACCAGGTTCATTCCTAGATAATGCACTCAAAGGGCACTAAGCATAGAGTGTGAAAACTGAGTTTCCTTGAGAGCTGCTTGGAAGCCTGATGGTGTGTGAAGTTAGTGAGCCAAATGGAGTTGTTCTCCCACAAGAACCACTCGGCAGATTCTTCTTCAATATGCCCTTCACCAACATGCAGTGTTTCCTTGATTGAATTAGCTTTCACACCAATATTTGCGTCTAGAGCCTTTGCATTGAGGGCTATCTGAAAATGGCTGTGGCGCTGAAGTTGTCTGTGAATGTGGAGTTGGTGGCATGTGAAACCCGCATGTGGAGCATTCGTTTGTGTGGGATGCTCTACCAGGTTCATTCCTAGATAATGCACTCAAAGGGCACTAAGCATAGAGTGTGAAAACTGAGTTTCCTTGAGAGCTGTTTGGAAGCCTGATGGTGTGTGAAGTTAGTGAGCCAAATGGAGTTGTTCTCCCACAAGAACCACTCGGCTGATTCTTCTTCAATATGCCCTTCACCAACATGCAGTGTTTCCTTGATTGAATTAGCTCTCAAACCAATATTTGCGTCTAGAGCCTTTGCATTGAGGGCTATCTGAAAACGGCTTTGGCGCTGACGTTGTCTGTGAATGTGGAGTTGGTGGCATGTGAAACCCGCATGTGGAGCATTCGTTTGTGTGGGATGCTCTACCAGGTGCATTCCCAGATAATGCACTCAAAGGGCACTAAGCATAGAGTGTGAAAACTGAGTTTCCTTGAGAGCTGCTTGGAAGCCTGATGGTGTGTGAAGTTAGTGAGCCAAATGGAGTTGTTCTCCCACAAGAACCACTCGGCTGATTCTTCTTCAATATGCCCTTCACCAACATGCAGTGTTTCCTTGATTGAATTAGCTCTCACACCAATATTTGCGTCTAGAGCCTTTGCATTGAGGGCTATCTGAAAACGGCTGTAGCACTGAAGTTGTCTGTGAATGTGGAGTTGGTGGCATGTGAAACCCGCATGTGGAGCATTCGTTTGTGTGGGATGCTCTACCAGGTTCATTCCTAGATAATGCACTCAAAGGGCACTAAGCATAGAGTGTGAAACCTGAGTTTCCTTGAGAGCTGCTTGGAAGCCTGATGGTGTGTGAAGTTAGTGAGCCAAATGGAGTTGTTCTCCCACAAGAACCACTCGGCTGATTCTTCTTCAATATGCCCTTCACCAACATGCAGTGTTTCCTTGATTGAATTAGCTCTCACACCAATATTTGCGTCTAGAGCCTTTGTATTGAGGGATATCTGAAAGTGGCTGTGGCGCTGAAGTTGCCTGTGAATGTGGAGTTGGTGGCATGTGAAACCCGCATGTGGAGCATTCGTTTGTGTGGGATGCTCTACCAGGTTCATTCCTAGATAATGCACTCAAAGGGCACTAAGCATAGAGTGTGAAAACTGAGTTTCCTTGAGAGCTGCTTGGAAGCCTGATGGTGTGTGAAGTTAGTGAGCCAAATGGAGTTGTTCTCCCACAAGAACCACTCGGCTGATGCTTCTTCAATATGCCCTTCACCAACATGCAGTGTTTCCTTGATTGAATTAGCTCTCACACCAATATTTGTGTCTAGAGCCTTTGCATTGATTGCTATCTGAAAACGGCTTTGGCGCTGAAGTTGCCTGTGAATGTGGAGTTGGTGGCATGTGAAACCCGCATGTGGAGCATTCGTTTGTGTGGGATGCTTTACCAGGTTCATTCCTAGATAATGCACTCAAAGGGCACTAAGCATAGAGTGTGAAAACTGAGTTTCCTTGAGAGCTGTTTGGAAGCCTGATGGTGTGTGAAGTTAGTGAGCCAAATGGAGTTGTTCTCCCACAAGAACCACTCGGCTGATTCTTCTTCAATATGCCCTTCACCAACATGCAGTGTTTCCTTGATTGAATTAGCTCTCACACCAATATTTGCGTCTAGAGCCTTTGCATTGAGGGCTATCTGAAAACGGCTGTGGCGCTGAAGGTGCCTGTGAATGTGGAGTTGGTGGCATGTGAAACCCGCATGTGGAGCATTCGTTTGTGTGGGATGCTCACCAAGCTTCATTTCAGTCCTAGGCACTCAAAGGGCACTAAGCATAGAGTGTGAAAACTGAGTTTCCTTGAGAGCTGCTTGGAAGCCTGATGGTGTGTGAAGTTAGTGAGCCAAATGGAGTTGTTCTCCCACAAGAACCACTCGGCTGATTCTTCTTCAATATGCCCTTCACCAACATGCAGTGTTTCCTTGATTGAATTAGCTCTCACACCAATATTTGATTCTAGAGCCTTTGCATTGAGGGCTATCTGAAAACGGCTGTGGCAGTGAAGTTGTCTGTGAATGTGGAGTTGGTGGCATGTGAAACCCGCTTGTGGAGCATTCGTTTTTGTGGGATGCTCACCAGGCTTCATTTCAGTCCTAGGCACACAAAGGGCACTAAGCATAGAGTGTGAAAACTGAGTTTCCTTGAGAGCTGCTTGGAAGCCTGATGGTGTGTGAAGTTAGTGAGCCAAATGGAGTTGTTCTCCCACAAGAACCACTTGGCTGATTCTTCTTTAATATGCCCTTCACCAACATGCAGTGTTTCCTTGATTGAATTAGCTCTCACACCAATATTTGCGTCTAGAGCCTTTGCATTGAGGGCTATCTGAAAACGTCTCTGGCGCTGAAGTTGTCTGTGAATGTGGAGTTGGTGGCATGTGAAACCCGCATGTGGAGCATTCGTTTGTGTGGGATGCTCTAGCAGGTTCATTCCTAGATAATGCACTCAAAGGGCACTAAGCATAGAGTGTGAAAACTGAGTTTCCTTGAGAGCTGCTTGGAAGCCTGATGGTGTGTGAAGTTAGTGAGCCAAATGGAGTTGTTCTCCCACAAGAACCACTCGGCTGATTCTTCTTCAATATGCCCTTCACCAACATGCAGTGTTTCCTTGATTGAATTAGCTCTCACACCAATATTTGCGCCTAGAGCCTTTGCATTGAGGGCTATCTGAAAATGGCTGTGGCGCTGACGTTGCCTGTGAATGTGGAGTTGGTGGCATGTGAAACCCGCATGTGGAGCATTCGTTTGTGTGGAATGCTCACCAAGCTTCATTTCAGTCCTAGGCACACAAAGGGCACTAAGCATAGAGTGTGAAAACTGAGTTTCCTTGAGAGCTGCTTGGAAGCCTGATGGTGTGTGAAGTTAGTGAGCCAAATGGAGTTGTTCTCCCACAAGAACCACTCGGCTGATTCTTCTTCAGTATGCCCTTCACCAACATGCAGTGTTTCCTTGATTGAATTAGCTCTCACACCAATATTTGCGTCTAGAGCCTTTGCTTTGAGGGCTATCTGAAAACGGCTGTGGCGCTGAAGTTGTCTGTGAATGTGGAGTTGGTGGCATGTGAAACCCGCATGTGGAGCATTCGTTTGTGTGGGATGCTCTACCAGGTTCATTCCTAGATAATGCACTCAAAGGGCACTAAGCATAGAGTGTGAAAACTGAGTTTCCTTGAGAGCTGCTTGGAAGCCTGATGGTGTGTGAAGTTAGTGAGCCAAATGGAGTTGTTCTCCCACAAGAACCACTCGGCAGATTCTTCTTCAATATGCCCTTCACCAACATGCAGTGTTTCCTTGATTGAATTAGCTTTCACACCAATATTTGCGTCTAGAGCCTTTGCATTGAGGGCTATCTGAAAATGGCTGTGGCGCTGAAGTTGTCTGTGAATGTGGAGTTGGTGGCATGTGAAACCCGCATGTGGAGCATTCGTTTGTGTGGGATGCTCTACCAGGTTCATTCCTAGATAATGCACTCAAAGGGCACTAAGCATAGAGTGTGAAAACTGAGTTTCCTTGAGAGCTGTTTGGAAGCCTGATGGTGTGTGAAGTTAGTGAGCCAAATGGAGTTGTTCTCCCACAAGAACCACTCGGCTGATTCTTCTTCAATATGCCCTTCACCAACATGCAGTGTTTCCTTGATTGAATTAGCTCTCAAACCAATATTTGCGTCTAGAGCCTTTGCATTGAGGGCTATCTGAAAACGGCTTTGGCGCTGACGTTGTCTGTGAATGTGGAGTTGGTGGCATGTGAAACCCGCATGTGGAGCATTCGTTTGTGTGGGATGCTCTACCAGGTGCATTCCCAGATAATGCACTCAAAGGGCACTAAGCATAGAGTGTGAAAACTGAGTTTCCTTGAGAGCTGCTTGGAAGCCTGATGGTGTGTGAAGTTAGTGAGCCAAATGGAGTTGTTCTCCCACAAGAACCACTCGGCTGATTCTTCTTCAATATGCCCTTCACCAACATGCAGTGTTTCCTTGATTGAATTAGCTCTCACACCAATATTTGCGTCTAGAGCCTTTGCATTGAGGGCTATCTGAAAACGGCTGTAGCACTGAAGTTGTCTGTGAATGTGGAGTTGGTGGCATGTGAAACCCGCATGTGGAGCATTCGTTTGTGTGGGATGCTCTACCAGGTTCATTCCTAGATAATGCACTCAAAGGGCACTAAGCATAGAGTGTGAAACCTGAGTTTCCTTGAGAGCTGCTTGGAAGCCTGATGGTGTGTGAAGTTAGTGAGCCAAATGGAGTTGTTCTCCCACAAGAACCACTCGGCTGATTCTTCTTCAATATGCCCTTCACCAACATGCAGTGTTTCCTTGATTGAATTAGCTCTCAAACCAATATTTGCGTCTAGAGCCTTTGCATTGATGGCTATCTGAAAACGGCTTTGGCGCTGACGTTGTCTGTGAATGTGGAGTTGGTGGCATATGAAACCCGCATGTGGAGCATTCGTTTGTGTGGGATGCTCTACCAGGTGCATTCCCAGATAATGCACTCAAAGGGCACTAAGCATAGAGTGTGAAAACTGAGTTTCCTTGAGAGCTGTTTGGAAGCCTGATGGTGTGTGAAGTTAGTGAGCCAAATGGAGTTGTTCTCCCACAAGAACCACTCGGCTGATTCTTCTTCAATATGCCCTTCACCAACATGCAGTGTTTCCTTGATTGAATTAGCTCTCAAACCAATATTTGCGTCTAGAGCCTTTGCATTGAGGGCTATCTGAAAACGGCTTTGGCGCTGACGTTGTCTGTGAATGTGGAGTTGGTGGCATGTGAAACCCGCATGTGGAGCATTCGTTTGTGTGGGATGCTCTACCAGGTGCATTCCCAGATAATGCACTCAAAGGGCACTAAGCATAGAGTGTGAAAACTGAGTTTCCTTGAGAGCTGCTTGGAAGCCTGATGGTGTGTGAAGTTAGTGAGCCAAATGGAGTTGTTCTCCCACAAGAACCACTCGGCTGATTCTTCTTCAATATGCCCTTCACCAACATGCAGTGTTTCCTTGATTGAATTAGCTCTCACACCAATATTTGCGTCTAGAGCCTTTGCATTGAGGGCTATCTGAAAACGGCTGTAGCACTGAAGTTGTCTGTGAATGTGGAGTTGGTGGCATGTGAAACCCGCATGTGGAGCATTCGTTTGTGTGGGATGCTCTACCAGGTTCATTCCTAGATAATGCACTCAAAGGGCACTAAGCATAGAGTGTGAAACCTGAGTTTCCTTGAGAGCTGCTTGGAAGCCTGATGGTGTGTGAAGTTAGTGAGCCAAATGGAGTTGTTCTCCCACAAGAACCACTCGGCTGATTCTTCTTCAATATGCCCTTCACCAACATGCAGTGTTTCCTTGATTGAATTAGCTCTCACACCAATATTTGATTCTAGAGCCTTTGCATTGAAAGCTATCTGAAAATGGCTGTGGCAGTGAAGTTGTCTGTGAATGTGGAGTTGGTGGCATGTGAAACCCGCTTGTGGAGCATTCGTTTGTGTGGGATGCTCACCAAGCTTCATTTCAGTCCTAGGCACACAAAGGGCACTAAGCATAGAGTGTGAAAACTGAGTTTCCTTGAGAGCTGCTTGGAAGCCTGATGGTGTGTGAAGTTAGTGAGCCAAATGGAGTTGTTCTCCCACAAGAACCACTCGGCTGATGCTTCTTCAATATGCCCTTCACCAACATGCAGTGTTTCCTTGATTGAATTAGCTCTCACACCAATATTTGTGTCTAGAGCCTTTGCATTGATTGCTATCTGAAAACGGCTTTGGCGCTGAAGTTGCCTGTGAATGTGGAGTTGGTGGCATGTGAAACCCGCATGTGGAGCATTCGTTTGTGTGGGATGCTTTACCAGGTTCATTCCTAGATAATGCACTCAAAGGGCACTAAGCATAGAGTGTGAAAACTGAGTTTCCTTGAGAGCTGTTTGGAAGCCTGATGGTGTGTGAAGTTAGTGAGCCAAATGGAGTTGTTCTCCCACAAGAACCACTCGGCTGATTCTTCTTCAATATGCCCTTCACCAACATGCAGTGTTTCCTTGATTGAATTAGCTCTCACACCAATATTTGCGTCTAGAGCCTTTGCATTGAGGGCTATCTGAAAACGGCTGTGGCGCTGAAGGTGCCTGTGAATGTGGAGTTGGTGGCATGTGAAACCCGCATGTGGAGCATTCGTTTGTGTGGGATGCTCACCAAGCTTCATTTCAGTCCTAGGCACTCAAAGGGCACTAAGCATAGAGTGTGAAAACTGAGTTTCCTTGAGAGCTGCTTGGAAGCCTGATGGTGTGTGAAGTTAGTGAGCCAAATGGAGTTGTTCTCCCACAAGAACCACTCGGCTGATTCTTCTTCAATATGCCCTTCACCAACATGCAGTGTTTCCTTGATTGAATTAGCTCTCACACCAATATTTGATTCTAGAGCCTTTGCATTGAGGGCTATCTGAAAACGGCTGTGGCAGTGAAGTTGTCTGTGAATGTGGAGTTGGTGGCATGTGAAACCCGCTTGTGGAGCATTCGTTTTTGTGGGATGCTCACCAGGCTTCATTTCAGTCCTAGGCACACAAAGGGCACTAAGCATAGAGTGTGAAAACTGAGTTTCCTTGAGAGCTGCTTGGAAGCCTGATGGTGTGTGAAGTTAGTGAGCCAAATGGAGTTGTTCTCCCACAAGAACCACTCGGCTGATTCTTCTTTAATATGCCCTTCACCAACATGCAGTGTTTCCTTGATTGAATTAGCTCTCACACCAATATTTGCGTCTAGAGCCTTTGCATTGAGGGCTATCTGAAAACGTCTCTGGCGCTGAAGTTGTCTGTGAATGTGGAGTTGGTGGCATGTGAAACCCGCATGTGGAGCATTCGTTTGTGTGGATGCTCTAGCAGGTTCATTCCTAGATAATGCACTCAAAGGGCACTAAGCATAGAGTGTGAAAACTGAGTTTCCTTGAGAGCTGCTTGGAAGCCTGATGGTGTGTGAAGTTAGTGAGCCAAATGGAGTTGTTCTCCCACAAGAACCACTCGGCTGATTCTTCTTCAATATGCCCTTCACCAACATGCAGTGTTTCCTTGATTGAATTAGCTCTCACACCAATATTTGCGCCTAGAGCCTTTGCATTGAGGGCTATCTGAAAATGGCTGTGGCGCTGACGTTGCCTGTGAATGTGGAGTTGGTGGCATGTGAAACCCGCATGTGGAGCATTCGTTTGTGTGGAATGCTCACCAAGCTTCATTTCAGTCCTAGGCACACAAAGGGCACTAAGCATAGAGTGTGAAAACTGAGTTTCCTTGAGAGCTGCTTGGAAGCCTGATGGTGTGTGAAGTTAGTGAGCCAAATGGAGTTGTTCTCCCACAAGAACCACTCGGCTGATTCTTCTTCAGTATGCCCTTCACCAACATGCAGTGTTTCCTTGATTGAATTAGCTCTCACACCAATATTTGCGTCTAGAGCCTTTGCTTTGAGGGCTATCTGAAAACGGCTGTGGCGCTGAAGTTGTCTGTGAATGTGGAGTTGGTGGCATGTGAAACCCGCATGTGGAGCATTCGTTTGTGTGGGATGCTCTACCAGGTTCATTCCTAGATAATGCACTCAAAGGGCACTAAGCATAGAGTGTGAAAACTGAGTTTCCTTGAGAGCTGCTTGGAAGCCTGATGGTGTGTGAAGTTAGTGAGCCAAATGGAGTTGTTCTCCCACAAGAACCACTCGGCAGATTCTTCTTCAATATGCCCTTCACCAACATGCAGTGTTTCCTTGATTGAATTAGCTTTCACACCAATATTTGCGTCTAGAGCCTTTGCATTGAGGGCTATCTGAAAATGGCTGTGGCGCTGAAGTTGTCTGTGAATGTGGAGTTGGTGGCATGTGAAACCCGCATGTGGAGCATTCGTTTGTGTGGGATGCTCTACCAGGTTCATTCCTAGATAATGCACTCAAAGGGCACTAAGCATAGAGTGTGAAAACTGAGTTTCCTTGAGAGCTGTTTGGAAGCCTGATGGTGTGTGAAGTTAGTGAGCCAAATGGAGTTGTTCTCCCACAAGAACCACTCGGCTGATGCTTCTTCAATATGCCCTTCACCAACATGCAGTGTTTCCTTGATTGAATTAGCTCTCAAACCAATATTTGCGTCTAGAGCCTTTGCATTGAGGGCTATCTGAAAACGGCTTTGGCGCTGACGTTGTCTGTGAATGTGGAGTTGGTGGCATGTGAAACCCGCATGTGGAGCATTCGTTTGTGTGGGATGCTCTACCAGGTGCATTCCCAGATAATGCACTCAAAGGGCACTAAGCATAGAGTGTGAAAACTGAGTTTCCTTGAGAGCTGCTTGGAAGCCTGATGGTGTGTGAAGTTAGTGAGCCAAATGGAGTTGTTCTCCCACAAGAACCACTCGGCTGATTCTTCTTCAATATGCCCTTCACCAACATGCAGTGTTTCCTTGATTGAATTAGCTCTCACACCAATATTTGCGTCTAGAGCCTTTGCATTGATGGCTATCTGAAAACGGCTGTAGCACTGAAGTTGTCTGTGAATGTGGAGTTGGTGGCATGTGAAACCCGCATGTGGAGCATTCGTTTGTGTGGGATGCTCTACCAGGTTCATTCCTAGATAATGCACTCAAAGGGCACTAAGCATAGAGTGTGAAACCTGAGTTTCCTTGAGAGCTGCTTGGAAGCCTGATGGTGTGTGAAGTTAGTGAGCCAAATGGAGTTGTTCTCCCACAAGAACCACTCGGCTGATTCTTCTTCAATATGCCCTTCACCAACATGCAGTGTTTCCTTGATTGAATTAGCTCTCAAACCAATATTTGCGTCTAGAGCCTTTGCATTGATGGCTATCTGAAAACGGCTTTGGCGCTGACGTTGTCTGTGAATGTGGAGTTGGTGGCATATGAAACCCGCATGTGGAGCATTCGTTTGTGTGGGATGCTCTACCAGGTGCATTCCCAGATAATGCACTCAAAGGGCACTAAGCATAGAGTGTGAAAACTGAGTTTCCTTGAGAGCTGCTTCGAAGCCTGATGGTGTGTGAAGTTAGTGAGCCAAATGGAGTTGTTCTCCCACAAGAACCACTCGGCTGATTCTTCTTCAATATGCCCTTCACCAACATGCAGTGTTTCCTTGATTGAATTAGCTCTCACACCAATATTTGATTCTAGAGCCTTTGCATTGAAAGCTATCTGAAAACGGCTGTGGCGCTGAAGTTGTCTGTGAATGTGGAGTTGGTCGCATGTGAAACCCGCTTGTGGAGCATTCGTTTGTGTGGGATGCTCTACCAAACTTCATTTCAGTCCTAGGCACACAAAGGGCACTAAGCATAGAGTGTGAAAACTGAGTTTCCTTGAGAGCTGCTTGGAAGCCTGATGGTGTGTGAAGTTAGTGAGGCAAATGCAGTTGTTCTCCCACAAGAACCACTCGGCTGATCCTTCTTCAATATGCCCTTCACCAACATGCAGTGTTTCCTTGATTGAATTAGCTCTCACACCAATATTTGCGTCTAGACCTTTGCATTGAGAGGGCTATCTGAAAGTGGCTTTGGCGCTGACGTTGCCTGTGAATGTGGAGTTGGTGGCATGTGAAACCCGCATGTGGAGCATTCGTTTGTGTGGGATGCTCTACCAGGTTCATTCCTAGATAATGCATTCAAAGGGCAATAAGCATAGAGCATGAAAAATGAGTTTCCTTGAGAGCTGCTAGGAAGCCTGATGGTGTGTGAAGTTAGTGAGCCAAATGAAGTTGTTCTCCCACAAGGACCACTCGGCTGATTCTTCTTCAATATGCCCTTCACCAACATGCAGTGTTTCCTTGATTGAATTAGCTCTCACACCAATATTTGCGTCTAGAGCCTTCGTATTGAGGGCTATCTGAAAGTGGCTTTGGCGCTGAAGTTGCCTGTGAATGTGGAGTTGGTGGCATGTGAAACCCGCATGTGGAGCATTCGTTTGTGTGGGATGCTTTACCAGGTTCATTCCTAGATAATGCACTCAAAGGGCACTAAGCATAGAGTGTGAAACCTGAGTTTCCTTGAGAGCTGCTTGGAAGCCTGATGGTGTGTGAAGTTAGTGAGCCAAATGGAGTTGTTCTCCCACAAGAACCACTCGGCTGATTCTTCTTCAATATGCCCTTCACCAACATGCAGTGTTTCCTTGATTGAATTAGCTCTCACACCAATATTTGATTCTAGAGCCTTTGCATTGAAAGCTATCTGAAAACGGCTGTGGCAGTGAAGTTGTCTGTGAATGTGGAGTTGGTGGCATGTGAAACACGCTTGTGGAGCATTCGTTTGTGTGGGATGCTCACCAAGCTTCATTTCAGTCCTAGGCACTCAAAGGGCACTAAGCATAGAGTGTGAAAACTGAGTTTCCTTGAGAGCTGCTTGGAAGCCTGATGGTGTGTGAAGTTAGTGAGCCAAATGGAGTTGTTCTCCCACAAGAACCACTCGGCTGATTCTTCTTCAATATGCCCTTCACCAACATGCAGTGTTTCCTTGATTGAATTAGCTCTCACACCAATATTTGCGTCTAGAGCCTTTGCATTGAGGGCTATCTGAAAGTGGCTTTGGCGCTGACGTTGCCTGTGAATGTGGAGTTGGTGGCATGTGAAACCCGCATGTGGAGCATTCGTTTGTGTGGATGCTCACCAAGCTTCATTTCAGTCCTAGGCACACAAAGGGCACTAAGCATAGAGTGTGAAAACTGAGTTTCCTTGGGAGCTGCTTGGAAGCCTGATGGTGTGTGAAGTTAGTGAGCCAAATGGAGTTGTTCTCCCACAAGAACCACTCGGCTGATTCTTCTTCAATATGCCCTTCACCAACATGCAGTGTTTCCTTGATTGAATTAGCTCTCACACCAATATTTGCGTCTAGAGCCTTTGCATTGAGGGCTATCTGAAAACGGCTGTGGCGCTGAAGTTGTCTGTGAATGTGGAGTTGGTGGCATGTGAAACCCGCATGTGGAGCATTCGTTTGTGTGGGATGCTCTACCAGGTTCATTCCTAGATAATGCACTCAAAGGGCACTAAGCATAGAGTGTGAAACCTGAGTTTCCTTGAGAGCTGCTTGGAAGCCTGATGGTGTGTGAAGTTAGGGAGCCAAATGGAGTTGTTCTCCCACAAGAACCACTCGGCTGATTCTTCTTCAATATGCCCTTCACCAACATGCAGTGTTTCCTTGATTGAATTAGCTCTCACACCAATATTTGCGTCTAGAGCCTTTGCATTGAGGGCTCTCTGAAAACGGCTGTGGCGCTGAAGTTGCATGTGAATGTGGAGTTGGTGGCATGTGAAACCCGCATGTGGAGCATTTGTTTGTGTGGGATGCTCACCAAGCTTCATTTCAGTCCTAGGCACTCAAAGGGCACTAAGCATAGAGTGTGAAAACTGAGTTTCCTTGAGAGCTGCTTGGAAGCCTGATGGTGTGTGAAGTTAGTGAGCCAAATGGAGTTGTTCTCCCACAAGAACCACTCGGCTGATTCTTCTTCAATATGCCCTTCACCAACATGCAGTGTTTCCTTGATTGAATTAGCTCTCACACCAATATTTGATTCTAGAGCCTTTGCATTGAAAGCTATCTGAAAACGGCTGTGGCAGTGAAGTTGTCTGTGAATGTGGAGTTGGTGGCATGTGAAACCCGCTTGTGGAGCATTCGTTTGTGTGGGATGCTCACCAAGCTTCATTTCAGTCCTAGGCACACAAAGGGCACTAAGCATAGAGTGTGAAAACTGAGTTTCCTTGAGAGCTGCTTGGAAGCCTGATGGTGTGTGAAGTTAGTGAGCCAAATGCAGTTGTTCTCCCACAAGAACCACTCGGCTGATTCTTCTTCAATATGCCCTTCACCAACATGCAGTGTTTCCTTGATTGAATTAGCTCTCACACCAATATTTGCGTCTAGAGCCTTTGCATTGAGGGCTATCTGAAAACGGCTGTGGCTCTGAAGTTGTCTGTGAATGTGGAGTTGGTGGCATGTGAAACCCGCATGTGGAGCATTCGTTTGTGTGGGATGCTCTACCAGGTTCATTCCTAGATAATGCACTCAAAGGGCACTAAGCATAGAGTGTGAAAACTGAGTTTCCTTGAGAGCTGCTTGGAAGCCTGATGGTGTGTGAAGTTAGTGAGCCAAATGGAGTTGTTCTCCCACAAGAACCACTCGGCTGATGCTTCTTCAATATGCCCTTCACCAACATGCAGTGTTTCCTTGATTGAATTAGCTCTCACACCAATATTTGTGTCTAGAGCCTTTGCATTGATTGCTATCTGAAAACGGCTTTGGCGCTGAAGTTGCCTGTGAATGTGGAGTTGGTGGCATGTGAAACCCGCATGTGGAGCATTTGTTTGTGTGGGATGCTTTACCAGGTTCATTCCTAGATAATGCACTCAAAGGGCACTAAGCATAGAGTGTGAAAACTGAGTTTCCTTGAGAGCTGCTAGGAAGCCTGATGGTGTGTGAAGTTAGGGAGCCAAATGGAGTTGTTCTCCCACAAGAACCACTCGGCTGATTCTTCTTCTATATGCCCTTCACCAACATGCAGTGTTTCCTTGATTGAATTAGCTCTCACACCAATATTTGCGTCTAGAGCCTTTGCATTGAGGGCTATCTGAAAACGGCTGTGGCGCTGAAGTTGCCTGTGAATGTGGAGTTGGTGGCATGTGAAACCCGCATGTGGAGCATTCGTTTGTGTGGGATGCTCACCAAGCTTCTTTTCAGTCCTAGGCACACAAAGGGCACTAAGCATAGAGTGTGAAAACTGAGTTTCTTGAGAGCTGCTTGGAAGCCTGATGGTGTGTGAAGTTAGTGAGCCAAATGGAGTTGTACTCCACAAGAACCACTCGGCTGATTCTTCTTCAATATGCCCTTCACCAACATGCAGTGTTTCCTTGATTGAATTAGCTCTCACACCAATATTTGCGTCTAGAGCCTTTGCATTGAGGGCTATCTGAAAACGTCTCTGGCGCTGAAGTTGCCTGTGAATGTGGAGTTGGTGGCATGTGAAACCCGCATGTGGAGCATTCGTTTGTGTGGGATGCTCACCAAGCTTCATTTCAGTA